>NW_026283600.1:0-7880 GCF_023373465.1 Oncorhynchus keta
GTTTAGTATGGTCAGAGTTGGGTGGGTTGTCTTTTATTATGTCTTTGTTTTAGTATGGTCAGGGGGTGGGTTGTCTTTTATTATATCTTTGTTTAGTATGGTCAGGAGTTGGGTGGGTTGTCTTTTATTATGTCTTTGTGTTAGTATGGTCAGGAGTTGGGTGTGGGTTGTCTTTTATTATGTCTTTGTTTTAGTGGTCAGTGAGCTGGGTGGTTGTCTTTTATTATATCTTTGTGTTAGTATGGTGAGTTTGGTGGGTTGTCTTTATTATATCTTTGAGTTGGGTGGGTTGTCTTTTATTATGTCTTTGTTTAGTATGGTCAGGGAGTTGGGTGGGTTGTCTTTTATTATGTCTTTGTTTTAGTATGGTCAGGGAGTTGGGTGGGTTGTCTTTTATTATGTCTTTGTTTTTATGGTCAGGAGTTGGGTGGGTTGTCTTTTATTATGTCTTTGTTTAGTATGGGGTGTGAGTTGGGTGGGTTGTCTTTTATTATGTCTTTGTTTTAGTATGGTCAGGGTGAGTTGGGTGGGTTGTCTTTTATTATATCTTTGTTTTAGTATGGTCAGGGAGTGAGTTGGGTGGGTTGTCTTTATTATGTCTTTGTTTTAGTATGGTCAGGGGTGAGTTGGGTGGGTTGTCTTTTATTATGTCTTTGTTTTAGTATGGTCAGGTGAGTTGGGTGGGTTGTCTTTTATTATGTCTTTGTTTTAGTATGGTCATGTCTTTTATTATGTCAGTTGTTTGGTATGGTGAGTTGGGTGGGTTGTCTTTTATGTCTTTGTTTTAGTATGGTCTTTGTTTATTATGTCTTTGTTTTAGTATGGTCAGGGAGTTGGGTGGGTTGTCTTTTATTATGTCTTTGTTTTAGTATGGTCAGGGTGTGAGTTGGGTGGGTTGTCTTTTATTATATCTTTGTTTTAGTATGGTCAGGGGTGTGAGTTGGGTGGGTTGTCTTTTATTATGTCTTTGTTTTAGTATGGTCAGGGAGTTGGGTGGGTTGTCTTTTATTATGTCTTTGTTTTAGTATGGTCAGGGAGTTGGGTGGGTTGTCTTTTATTATGTCTTTGTTTTAGTATGGTCAGGGTGTGAGTTGGGTGGGTTGTCTTTTATTATATCTTTGTTTTAGTATGGTCAGGGAGTTGGGTGGGTTGTCTTTTATTATGTCTTTGTTTTAGTATGGTCAGGGTGTGAGTTGGGTGGGTTGTCTTTTATTATGTCTTTGTTTTAGTATGGTCAGGGCGTGAGTTGGGTGGGTTGTCTTTTATTATGTCTTTGTTTTAGTATGGTCAGGGCGTGAGTTGGGTGGGTTGTCTTTTATTATGTCTTTGTTTTAGTATGGTCAGGGAGTTGGGTGGGTTGTCTTTTATTATGTCTTTGTTTTAGTATGGTCTTTGTTGAGGTGGGTTGTCTTTTATTATGTCTTTGTTTTAGTATGGTCAGGGAGTTGGGTGGGTTGTCTTTTATTATGTCTTTGTGTTAGTATGGTCAGTAGTTGGGTGGGTTGTCTTTTATTATGTCTTTGTTTTTAGTATGGTGAGTTGGGTGGGTTGTCTTTTATTATGTCTTTGTTTTAGTATGGTCAGGGTCGTCTTTGAGTTGGGTGGGTTGTCTTTTATTATGTCTTTGTTTTAGTATGGTCAGTTGGGTGTGAGTTGTATGGTGGGTTGTCTTTTATTATGTCTTTGTTTTAGTATGGTCAGGGTGTGAGTTGGGTGGGTTGTCTTTTATTATGTCTTTGTTTTAGTATGGTCAGGGAGTTGGGTGGGTTGTCTTTTATTATATCTTTGTTTTAGTTAGTTGGGTGGGTTGTATGGTCAGGGTGTGAGTTGGGTGGGTTGTCTTTTATTATATCAGGGGGAGTTTGTTGTCTTTTATTTAGTATGGTCAGGGTGTGAGTTGGGTGGGTTGTCTTTTATTATGTCTTTGTTTTAGTATGGTCAGGGGGAGTTGGGTGGGTTGTCTTTTATTATGTCTTTGTTTTAGTATGGTCAGGGAGTTGGGTGGGTTGTCTTTTATTATGTCTTTGTTTTAGTATGGTCAGGAGTTGGGTGGGTTGTCTTTTATTATATCTTTGTTTTAGTATGGTCAGGGTATCTTGAGTTGGGTGGGTTGTCTTTTATTATGTCTTTGTTTTAGTATGGTCAGGGTGTGAGTTGGGTGGGTTGTCTTTTATTATGTCTTTGTTTTAGTATGGTCAGGCGTGAGTTGGGTGGGTTGTCTTTTATTATGTCTTTGTTTTAGTATGGGTTGTCTTTATTATGTCTTTGGGTATGGTCAGGGAGTTGGGTGGGTTGTCTTTTATTATGTCTTTGTTTTAGTATGGTCAGGGTGTCTTTGAGTTGGGTGGGTTGTCTTTTATTATGTCTTTGTTTTAGTATGGTCAGGGAGTGAGTTGGGTGGGTTGTCTTTTATTATGTCTTTGTTTTAGTATGGTCAGGGGTGAGTTGGGTGGGTTGTCTTTTATTATGTCTTTGTTTTAGTATGGTCAGGGTGTGAGTTGGGTGGGGTTGTCTTTTTTTAGTATGGTCAGGGGGAGTTGGGTGGGTTGTCTTTTATTATATCTTTGTTTTAGTATGGTCAGGAGGTGGGTTGTCTTTTATTATGTCTTTGTTTTAGTGGTCAGGGGTGAGGTTGTCTTTTTTATGTCTTTGTTTTAGTATGGTCAGGGTGTGAGTTGGGTGGGTTGTCTTTTATTATGTCTTTGTTTTAGTATGGTCAGGGTGTGAGTTGGGTGGGTTGTCTTTTATTATGTCTTTGTTTTAGTATGGTCAGGGTGTGAGTTGGGTGGGTTGTCTTTTATTATGTCTTTGTTTTAGTATGGTCAGGGTGTGAGTTGGGTGGGTTGTCTTTTATTATATCTTTGTTTTAGTATGGTCAGGGCGTGAGTTGGGTGGGTTGTCTTTTATTATGTCTTTGTGTTAGTATGGTCAGGAGTTGGGTGGGTTGTCTTTTATTATATCTTTGTTTTTAGTATGGGGTCTTTTATTATGTCTTTGGGTGGTGAGTTGGGTGGGTTGTCTTTTATTATGTCTTTGTTTTAGTATGGTCAGGGAGTTGGGTGGGTTGTCTTTTATTATGTCTTTGTTTTAGTATGGTCAGGGAGTTGGGTGGGTTGTCTTTTATTATGTCTTTGTTTTAGTATGGTCAGGGGTGAGTTGGGTGGGTTGTCTTTTATTATATCTTTGTTTTAGTATGGTCAGGGAGTTGGGTGGGTTGTCTTTTATTATGTCTTTGTTTTAGTATGGTCAGGGGTGTGAGTTGGGTGGGTTGTCTTTTATTATGTCTTTGTTTTAGTATGGTCAGGAGTTGGGTGGGTTGTCTTTATTATGTCTTTGTTTTAGTATGGTCAGTGTCTTTGTGTTAGTATGGTCAGGAGTTGGGTGGGTTGTCTTTTATTATGTCTTTGTTTTAGTATGGTCAGGGTGTGTTTTAGTATGGTGGGTGGGTTGTCTTTTATTATGTCTTTGTTTTAGTATGGTCAGGGTGTGAGTTGGGTGGGTTGTCTTTTATTATGTCTTTGTTTTAGTATGGTCAGGGAGTTGGGTGGGTTGTCTTTTATTATATCTTTGTTTTAGTATGGTCAGGGTGTGAGTTGGGTGGGTTGTCTTTTATTATGTCTTTGTTTTAGTATGGTCAGGGCGTGAGGGTCTTTGTGTTAGTATAGTCAGGGAGTTGGGTGGGTTGTCTTTTATTATATCTTTGTTTTAGTATGGTCAGGGTGTGAGTTGGGTGGGTTGTCTTTTATTATGTCTTTGTGTTAGTATGGTCAGGGAGTTGGGTGGGTTGTCTTTTATTATGTCTTTGTTTTAGTATGGTCAGGGGTGAGTTGGGTGGGTTGTCTTTTATTATGTCTTTGTGTTAGTATGGTCAGGGTGTGAGTTGGGTGGGTTGTCTTTTATTATATCTTTGTTTTAGTATGGTCAGGGTGTGAGTTGGGTGGGTTGTCTTTTATTATGTCTTTGTGTTAGTATGGTCAGGGTGTGAGTTGGGTGGGTTGTCTTTTATTATATCTTTGTTTTAGTATGGTCAGGGTGTGAGTTGGGTGGGTTGTCTTTTATTATGTCTTTGTGTTAGTATTCACGTGAGTTGGGTGGGTTGTCTTTATTATGTCTTTGTTTTTAGTCTTTTATTATGGTCAGGAGTTGGGTGGGTTGTCTTTATTATGTCTTTGTTTTAGTATGGTCAGGGGGAGTTGGGTGGGTTGTCTTTGTTTTAGTATGGTCAGGAGTTGGGTGGGTTGTCTATTATTCTTTGTTTTAGTATGGTCAGGGTGTGAGTTGGGTGGGTTGTCTTTATTATGTCTTTGTGTTAGTATGGTCAGGAGTTGGGTGGTTGTTGTCTTTTAGTATGTCTTTGTTTAGTATGGTCAGGGTGGAGTTGGGTCAGGTCTTTATTATGTCTTGTTTTAGTATGGTCAGGGCGTGAGTTGGGTGTGGTTCAGGAGTCGGGTTGTCTTTATTATATCTTTGTTTTAGTATGGTCAGGGAGGAGTTGGGTGGGTTGTCTTTATTATATGGTCAGGAGTTTGGGTTGTCTTTTATTATGTCTTTGTTTTAGTATGGTCAGGCGTGAGTTGGGTGGGTTGTCTTTTATTATATCTTTGTTTTAGTATGGTCAGGGTGTGAGTTGGGTGGGTTGTCTTTTATTATGTCTTTGTTTTAGTATGGTCAGGGCGTGAGTTGGGTGGGTTGTCTTTTATTATGTCTTTGTTTTAGTATGGTCAGGGAGGAGTATGTCTTGTGTTGGGTGGGTTGTCTATTATTATGAGTTTGTTTATATCTCTTTGTTTTAGTATGGTCAGGGGAGTTGGGTGGGTTGTCTTTTATTATAGTAGTATGGTCAGAGTTGGGTGGGTTGTCTTTATTATATCTTTGTTTTAGTATGGTCAGGGAGTTGGGTGGGTTGGTGGGTTGTCTTTATTATGTCTTTGTTTTTAGTATGGTCAGTTGGGGTGTGTCTTTTATTATGTTGTTAGTATAGTGGTCTTTTATTATGTCTTTGTTTTAGTATGGTCAGGAGTTTGGGGTGGGTTGTCTTTTTTTTATGGTCTTTGTGTTTTAGTATGGTCAGTTGGTGGGTTGTCTGTTATTATGTCTTTGTGTTATATGAGAGTTATGTCTTTTATTATGTCTTTGTTTTATATGGTCAGGGTGTGAGTATGGTGGAGTTGGGTTGTCTTTTATTATGTCTTTGTTTTAGTATGGTCAGGGTGTGAGTTGGGTGGTTGTCTTTTATTATGTCTTTGTTTTAGTATGGTCAGGGCGTGAGTTGGGTGGGTTGTCTTTTATTATGTCTTTGTTTTAGTATGGTCAGGGCGTCTTTGAGTTGTATGGTGGGTTGTCTTTTATTATGTCTTTGTTTTAGTATGGTCAGGGTGTGAGTTGGGTGGGTTGTCTTTTATTATGTCTTTGTTTTAGTATGGTCAGGGGGAGTTGGGTGGGTTGTCTTTTATTATGTCTTTGTTTTAGTATGGTCAGGGCGTGAGTTGGGTGGGTTGTCTTTTATTATGTCTTTGTTTTAGTATGGTCAGGAGTTGGGTGGGTTGTCTTTTATTATATCTTTGTTTTAGTATGGTCAGGCGTGTCTTTTATTTATATCTTTGAGTTGGGTGGGTTGTCTTTTATTATATCTTTGTTTTAGTATGGTCAGGGGAGTTGGGTGGGTTGTCTTTTATTATGTCTTTGTTTTAGTATGGTCAGGGCGTGAGTTGGGTGGGTTGTCTTTTTATTATATCTTTGTTTTAGTATGGTCAGGAGGGAGTTAGGGTGGAGTTGTGTCTTTATTATGTCTTTGTTTTAGTATGGTCAGGGTGTGAGTTGGGTGGGTTGTCTTTTATTATGTCTTTGTTTTGTATGGTCAGGCGGAGTTGGGTGGGTTGTCTTTTATTATGTCTTTGTTTTAGTATGGTCAGGGGAGTTGGGTGGGTTGTCTTTTATTATATCTTTGTTTTAGTATGGTCAGGTGTGAGTTGGGTGGGTTGTCTTTTATTATGTCTTTGTTTTAGTATGGTCAGGAGTTGGGTGGGTTGTCTTTTATTATGTCTTTGTTTTAGTATGGTCAGGTGTGAGTTGGGTGGGTTGTCTTTTATTATATCTTGTTTTAGTATGGTCAGGGTGTGAGTTGGGTGGGTTGTCTTTTATTATGTCTTTGTGTTTATGGTATGGATGACAAGTGCCTTTATTATGCGCCGCTTCTTTGTTTTATGGATGGTCATGGGTGTGAGTTGGGTGGGTTGTCTTTTATTATGTCTTTGTGTTAGTATGGTCAGGGAGTTGGGTGGGTTGTCTTTTATTATGTCTTTGTTTTAGTATGGTCAGGGCGTGAGTTGGGTGGGTTGTCTTTTATTATGTCTTTGTTTTAGTATGGTCAGGGCGTGAGTTGGGTGGGTTGTCTTTTATTATATCTTTGTTTAGTATGGTCAGGGGTGAGTTGGGTGGGTTGTCTTTTATTATGTCTTTGTTTTAGTATGGTCAGGGAGTTGGGTGGGTTGTCTTTATTATGTCTTTGTTTTAGTATGGTCAGTATGGGTGTGAGTTGGGTGGGTTGTCTTTATTATGTCTTTGTTTTAGTATGGTCAGGGCGTGAGTTGGGTGGGTTGTCTTTTATTATGTCTTTGTTTTAGTATGGTCAGGGGGAGTTGGGTGGGTTGTCTTTTATTATATCTTTGTTAGTATGGTCAGGAGTTGGGTGGGTTGTCTTTTATTATATCTTTGTTTTAGTATGGTCAGGGTGGAGTTGGGTGGGTTGTCTTTATTATTGGGTGATGTCTTTGTTTTAGTATGGTCAGGGGGAGTTGGGTGGGTTGTCTTTATTATGTTTTAGTATGGTCAGGGAGTTGGGTGGGTTGTCTTTTATTATGTCTTTGTTTTAGTATGGTCAGTGAGTTGGGTGGGTTGTCTTTTATTATGTCTTTGTTTTCAGGAGTTATGGGTTGTCAGCTTGGTCAGGAGTTGGGTGGGTTGTCTTTTATTATGTCTTTGTTTTAGTATGGTCAGGGGGAGTTGGGTGGGTTGTCTTTATTATATCTTTTGTTTTAGTATGGTCAGGGAGTTGGGTGGGTTGTCTTTATTATGTCTTTGTTTTAGTATGGTCAGGGGAGTTGGGTGGGTTGTCTTTTATTATATCTTTGTTTTAGTATGGTCAGGTGTGAGTTGGGTGGGTTGTCTTTTATTATGTCTTTGTTTTAGTATGGTCAGGGCGTGAGTTGGGTGGGTTGTCTTTTATTATGTCTTTGTTTTATATGGTCAGGGTGTGAGTTGGGTGGGTTGTCTTTTATTATGTCTTTGTTTTAGTATGGTCAGGGGGTGTGAGTTGGGTGGGTTGTCTTTTATTATGTCTTTGTTTTAGTATGGTCAGGGCGTGAGTTGGGTGGGTTGTCTTTTATTATGTCTTTGTTTTAGTATGGTCTGGGCGTGAGTTGGGTGGGTTGTCTTTATTATGTCTTTGTTTTATGGTCAGGGAGCTGGTTTGTCTTTTAGGTTGTCTTTGTGTTATGGTCAGGAGTTGGGTGGTCTTGTTTTAGTATGGTCGTGAGTTGGGTGGGTTGTCTTTTATTATGTCTTTGTTTTAGTATGGTCAGGGCGTGAGTTGGGTGGGTTGTCTTTTATTATATCTTGTTTTAGTATGGTCAGGGGGCGTGAGTTGGGTGGGTTGTCTTTTATTATGTCTTTGTTTTAGTATGGTCAGGAGTTGTTGGGTTGTCTTTTTATTATATCTTTGTTTTAGTATGGTCAGGCGTGAGTTGGGTGGGTTGTCTTTATTATATCTTTGTTTTAGTATGGTCAGGGTGTGAGTTGGGTGGGTTGTCTTTTATTATATCTTTGTTTAGTATGGTCAGTGAGTTGGGTGGGTTGTCTTTTATTATGTCTTTGTTTTAGTA
>NW_026283601.1:0-1209 GCF_023373465.1 Oncorhynchus keta
GAATCAAACAGGCTGAAACGAGGAGAGACTACCTGAACATGTCTAATAAGAAAACGCTCGTTTTCCATTGTGTAAAAACGTTTTTTTCCCCCGCTAAGGTGTGCTACTAATGAACACGACCCAGGTGTGTGAAGATGTGAAGGGGGGAACATTAGACTGCACTACTTCCATTAAACAGCAGAGGGCGCCACAACAGTTCTACCATTGGTTGGGGAAAAGGGTTGTCCAGCGTACGTAGTACACCTATCAGTCAGTATACACAGTGATATAGCGATCAGGGTGGAGCTCCATTTCAAGTAAACCGAATTCCAAATGTTCTTTATTGAAAGGCAGTGATGACAGTTGGAACTGGAATGTCAGTGAACATTCTCAATTGACTGGAATTTGAAAAGTGATTTTGACCCCTGACCCCGGTAACCTCTTACCTGATAGAAAAGTGATTTGACCCCCAACCCGGGTAACCTCTAACAAGATACAAAAGTGATTTTGACCCCCGACCCCTGGTAACCTCTAACATGATACAAAAGTGATTTTGACCCCCAACCCTGGTAACCTCTTACCTGATAGAAAAGTGATTTTGACCCCCAACCCCTGGTAACCTCTAACATGATAGAAAAGTGATTTTGACCCCCAACCCTGGTAACCTCTAACATGATAGAAAAGTGATTTTGACCCCCAACCCCTGGTAACCTCTAACATGATAGAAAAGTGATTTTGACCCCCAACCCTGGTATCCTCTAACATGATAGAAAAGTGATTTATTTCTTTAACACAGAATAAAAACATGAATTTGCTACTGGATACAGGTAATGTGTTTTCTGCGTCATCATGTCTAGTCGTCCCCATCTGAACTGTTATACGTTGCTCTGTATAAAAGCAGTATTGGATTCAAGGCTGCAGGTGAACTTGAAGAAGTGGTTTCTCATTCACAACGGAGAAAAGGATCTAGTCAAATCAGCTATATAACGATACAAGGTCCCTTATTGAAGAAAAAAACAACAAAACGTATTGAGAAAAAAACAGAAGGCAAGACAACGTTGTGAAAAGACGTATTTAACAAACCAAATAAAAGGTCTCAATCACCACCTTCCGGAGACACCTGAAACCCCACCTCTTCAAGGAATACCTAGGATAGGATAAGTAATCCCTCTCACCCCCTTTAAGATTTAGATGCACTATTGTAAAGTGACTGTTCCACTGGATGTCATA
>NW_026283602.1:0-1393 GCF_023373465.1 Oncorhynchus keta
AACTAGCTACCCTCTCACTACTGTTCCATCGATGGAAGGGGGTGTTCCCTCTGCTGTTTCCTGAAGTCCACAATCATCTCCTTAGTTTTGTTGACGTTGAGTGTGAGGTTATTTTCCTGACACCACACTCCGAGGGCCCTCACCTCCTCCTGTAGGCCGTCTCGTCGTTGTTGGTAATCAAGCCTACCACTGTTGTGTCGTCCGCAAACTTGATGATTGAGTTGGAGCGTGCGTGGCCACGCAGTCGTGGGTGAACAGGGAGTACAGGAGAGGGCTCAGAACGCACCCTTGTGGGGCCCCCAGTGTTGAGGATCAGCGGGGAGGAGATGTTGTTGCCTACCCTCACCACCTGGGGCGGCCCGTCAGGAAGTCAGTACCCAGTTGCACAGGCGGGGTCGAGACCCAGGGTCTCGAGCTTGATGACGAGCTTGGAGGTACTATGGTGTTGAATCGAGCTGTAGTCGATGAACAGCATTCTCACATAGGTATTCCTCTTGTCCAGGTGGGTTAGGGCAGTGTGCAGTGTGGTTGAGATTGCATCGTCTGTGGACCTATTTGGGCGGTAAGCAAGGTGGAGTGGGTCTAGGGTGTCAGGTAGGGTGGAGGTGATATGGTCCTTGACTAGTCTCTCAAAGCACTTCATGATGACGGAAGTGAGTACGAGGCGTTTGAGCTCCAGTTACCTTAGCTTTCTTGGGAACAGGAACAATGGTGGCCCTCTTGAAGCATGTGGGAACAGCAGACTGGTATAGGGATTGATTGAATATGTCCGTAAACACACCGGCCAGCTGGTCTGCGCATGCTCTGAGGGCGCGGCTGGGGATGCCCGTCTGGGCCTGCAGCCTTGCGGTTAACACGTTTAAATGTCTTACTCACCTCGGCTGCAGTGAAGGAGGAGCCGCATGTTTCCGTTGCAGGCCGTGTCAGTGGCACTGTATTGTCCTCAAAGCGGGCAAAAGTTATTTAGTCTGCCTGGGGAGCAAGACATCCTGGTCCGTGACTGGGCTGGGTTTCTTCTTGTAGTCCGTGATTGACTGTAGACCCTGCCACATGCCTCTTGTGTCTGAGCCGTTGAATTGAGATTCCACTTTGTCTCTGTACTGGCGTAGCTTGTTTAATAACTGCGGAGGGAATAGCTACTGTTTATATTGGTCATGTTGCCAGACACCTTGCCCCTGATTAAAAGCAGTGGTTCGCGCTTTCAGTTTCACGCAATGCTGCCATCAATCCCACGGTTTCTGGTTGGGGAATGTTTTTATCGTTGCTATGGGAACGACATCTTCGGCACACGTTCTAATGAACTCGCACACCGAATCAGCGTATTCGTCAATATTCCCATCTGGCCTAATACGAAACATGTCCCAGTCCACGTGATGGAAGCAGTCTTGGAGTG
>NW_026283603.1:0-5000 GCF_023373465.1 Oncorhynchus keta
GCAGAACATAGAGGAGGGAGGAGGGGCAGAACATAGAGGAGGGAGGGAGGGCAGAACATAGAGGAAGGAGGGAGGGGCAGAACATAGAGGGGGAGGGAGGGCAGAACACAGAGGAAGGAGGGGAGGGCAGAACATAGAGGAGGGAGGGAGGGCAGAACATAGAGGAGGGAGGGAGGGCAGAACATAGAGGAAGGAGGGAGGGCAGAACATAGAGGAGGAGGGAGAACATAGAGGAGGGCAGGGCAGAACATAGAGGAGGATGGAGGGCAGAACATAGAGGAAGGAGGGAGGGGGCCAGGGAAGAACATAGAGGAAGGAGGGAGGGCAGAAGGAGGGAGGGATGGAGGGCAGAACAGAGGGAAAGGGAGGGCAGAACATAGAGGAAGGGAGGGCAGAACATAGAGGAGGAGTGTCCTGGAGGGCAGAACATAGAGGAGGAGGGAGGGCAGAACATAGAGAAGGGAGGGAAGGCAGAACATAGAGGAAGGAGGGAGGGCAGAACATAGGAAGGGAGGGAAGGCAGAACTAGAGGAAGGAGGAGGGCAGAACATTTAAAAATAGAGGAGGGAGGGAGGGCAGAAACATAGAGGAAGGAGGGAGGGCAGTCATCTTGGAACATAGAGAGGAGGGAGGGAGGGCAGAACATAGAGGAGGAGGGCAGAACATAGAGGAGGAGGGCAGAACATCCAGAGAGGAGGGCAGAAACAGTCTCCTGTCTCATAGAGGAAGGAGGAGTAGAACCTAGAGGAGGGGGCAGAACATAGGGAGGGGAAGGCAGAACATAGAGGGGAGGGAGGAGGGGCAGAACATAGAGAAGAGGGCAGAGGGAGGGCAGAACATAGAGGAGGAGGGGGGGCAGAACATGGGGGGACAGAACATAGAGGGGGAGGGAGGGAGGGGCAGAACATAGAGGAGGGAGGGTGTTTCACCTCCCTAGCTGTCTCCAGGAGGGAGGGCAGTCATCCAGAGGAAGGAGGAGGGGCAGAACATAGAGGAGGGGAGTCTCCAAGGCTGTCTCCTCCCTGAACATCTCCAGTCTCCAGTCTCCTGTCTCCAGTCCCAGTCTCCAGTCTCAGTCTCCAGTCTCCTGTCTCCTGTCTCCTGTCTCCTGAACCTGTCTCCAGTCTCCTGTCTCCAGAACCTGAGGCCTGTCTCCTGTCTCCTGTCTCCTGTCTCCAGTCTCCTGTCTCCTGAACAGTCTCCTGTCTCCTGTCTCCTGTCTCCAGGAAGGAGTCTCCAGTCTCAGTCTCCAGTCTCCTGTCTCCTGTCTCCACTAAGCATGACATTGTGTTTTACCTCCAGTCTCCAGTCTCCTGTCCAGTCTCCTGTCTCCTGTCTCCACTAAGCATGACATTGTGCAGAACCTAGTCTCCAGTCTCCTGCAGTCTCCTGTCTCCTGTCTCCTGTCTCCTGTCTCCTGTCTCCTGTCTCCTGTTCCTTCCTGTCTCCTGTCTCCTGTCTCCTGTCTCCTGTCTCCTGTCTCCACTAGGGCATGACATTGTGTTTTACCTCCAGTCTCAGTCTCCTGTCTCCTGTCTCCTGTCAGAACATAGAGGGGAGAAGGAGGGACCTCCAGTCTCCAGTCTCCTGTCTCCTCTCCAGTCTCCAGTCTCCTGTCTCCTGTCTCCAGTCTCCAGTCTCCTGTCTCAGTCCAGTCTCCTGTCTCCTGTCTCCCTGTCTCCTAGTCTCCTGTCTCCTGTCTCCTGTCTAGAGAGGTTCCCTGTCTCCTGTCTCTGGGAGAGGGTCTCCTGTCTACTAAGCATGACATTGTGTTTTACCTCCAGTCTCCAGTCTCCAGTCTCAGTCTCAGTCTCCTGTCTCCTGTCTCCAGTCTCCAGTCTCCAGTCTCCTGAGGAAGTCTCCAGTCTCCACTAAGCATGACATTGTGTTTTACCTCCAGGGCAGTCTCCTGTCTCCTGTCTCAGTCTCCTGTCTCCAGTCTCCAGTCTCCTGTCTCCTGTCTCCTGTCTCCAGTCTCCACTAAGCATGACATTGTGTTTACCTCCAGTCTCCTGTCTCCAGTCTCCTGTCTCTGTCTCCCCAGTCTCCAGTCTCCAGTCTCCTGTCTCCTGTCTCTGTCTCCTGTCTCCTGTCTCCAGTCTCCTGTCTCCTGTCTCCACTAAGCATGACATTGTGCAGAACCTCCAGTCTCAGTCTCCTGTCTCCAGTCTCCTGTCTCCTGTCTCCTGCCTCAGTCTCCAGTCTCCAGTCTCCAGTCTCCTGCCTCCTGTCTCCTGTCTCCTGTCTCCTGTTCCTGTTCCTGTCTCCTGTCTCCTGTCTCAGTCTCCTGTCTCCTGTCTCCAGTCTCCAGTCTCCTGTCTCCAGTCTCCAGTCTCCTGTCTCCAGTCTCAGTCTCCTGTCTCCAGTCTCCAGTCTCCTGTCTCCAGTCTCCAGTCTCCTGTCTCCAGTCTCCTGTCTCAGTCTCCTGTCTCCAGTCTCCAGTCTCCAGTCTCCAGTCTCCTGTCTCCTGTCTCCTGTCTCCTGTCTCCTGTCTCCTGTCTCCTGTCTCCTGTCTCCTGCCCAGTCTCCTGCCTCCCAGTCTCCTGCCTCCAGTCTCCTGCCTCCAGTCTCCTGCCTCCTGTCTCCAGTCTCCTGTCTCCTGTCTCCTGTCTCCTGTCTCCAGTCTCCAGTCTCCAGTCTCCAGTCTCCTGTCTCCAGTCTCCTGTCTCCAGTCTCCAGTCTCCAGTCTCCAGTCTCAGTCTCCTGTCTCCTGTCTCCTGTCTCCTGTCTCCTGCCTCCTGTCTCCTGTCTCCTGTCCCCTGTCTCCTGTCTCCTGTCTCCTGTCTCCACTAAGCATGACATTGTGTTTTACCTCCAGTCTCAGTCTCCAGTCTCCAGTCTCCAGTCTCCTGTCTCCAGTCTCCACTAAGCATGACATTGTGTTTTACCTCCAGTCTCCTGTCTCCTGTCTCCTGTCTCCTGTCTCCAGTCTCCTGTCTCCAGTCTCCAGTCTCCTGTCTCAGTCTCCTGTCCCTGTCTCCACTAAGCATGACATTGTGTTTTACCTCCAGTCTCCTGTCTCCTGTCTCCTGTCTCCTGTCTCATGTCTCCTGTCTCCTGTCTCCTGTCTCCTGTCTCCTGTCTCCTGTTCCTGTCTCCTGTCTCCTGTCTCCTGTCTCCAGTCTCATGTCTCCTGTCTCCTGTCTCCACTAAGCATGACATTGTGTTTTACCTCCAGTCTCCAGTCTCCAGTCTCCTGTCTCCTGTCTCCTGTCTCCAGTCTCCACTAAGCATGACATTGTGTTTTACCTCCAGTCTCCTGTCTCCTGTCTCCTGTCTCCTGTCTCCAGTCTCCTGTCTCCAGTCTCCAGTCTCCAGTCTCCTGTCTCCTGTCTCCTGTCTCCTGTCTCCAGTCTCCTGTCTCCTGTCTCCACTAAGCATGACATTGTGTTTTACCTCCAGTCTCCTGTCTCCTGTCTCCTGTCTCCTGTCTCCTGTCTCATGTCTCCTGTCTCCTGTCTCCTGTCTCCTGTCTCCTGTCTCCAGTCTCAGTCTCCTGTCTCCAGTCTCCAGTCTCCTGTCTCCTGTCTCCTGTCTCCTGTCTCCTGTCTCCAGTCTCCTGTCTCCAGTCTCCTGTCTCCTGCCTCCTGTCTCCTGTCTCCAGTCTCCACTAAGCATGACATTGTGTTTTACCTCCAGTCTCCTGTCTCCTGTCTCCTGTCTCCTGTCTCCTGTCTCCTGTCTCCAGTCTCAGTCTCCTGTCTCCTGTCTCCTGTCTCCTGTCTCCAGTCTCCAGTCTCCTGTCTCCTGTCTCCTGTCTCCTGTCTCCTGTCTCCAGTCTCCTGTCTCCTGTCTCCACTAAGCATGACATTGTGTTTTACCTCCAGTCTCCAGTCTCCAGTCTCCAGTCTCCAGTCTCCTGTCTCCTGTCTCCTGTCTCCTGTCTCATGTCTCATGTCTCCTGTCTCCTGTCTCCTGTCTCCTGTCTCCTGTCTCCAGTCTCCAGTCTCCAGTCTCAGTCTCCAGTCTCATGTCTCCTGTCTCCAGTCTCCTGTCTCCAGTCTCCTGTCTCCAGTCTCCTGTCTCCAGTCTCCTGTCTCCAGTCTCCTGTCTCCTGTCTCCACTAAGCATGACATTGTGTTTTACCTCCAGTCTCCAGTCTCCTGTCTCCTGTCTCCTGTCTCCTGTCTCCAGTCTCCTGTCTCCAGTCTCCTGTCTCCTGTCTCCTGTCTCCTGTCTCCAGTCTCCTGTCTCCACTAAGCATGACATTGTGTTTTACCTCCAGTCTCAGTCTCCTGTCTCCAGTCTCCTGTCTCCACTAAGCATGACATTGTGTTTTACCTCCAGTCTCCTGTCTCCTGTCTCCTGTCTCCAGTCTCCAGTCTCCAGTCTCCAGTCTCCAGTCTCCTGTCTCCAGTCTCCTGTCTCCTGTCTCCAGTCTCCTGTCTCCTGTCTCCTGTCTCCTGTCTCCAGTCTCCTGTCTCCTGTCTCCAGTCTCCTGTCTCCTCTCCTGTCTCCAGTCTCCTGTCTCCTACCTCCTGTCTCCTGTCTCCTGTCTCCAGTCTCCAGTCTCCAGTCTCCTGTCTCCAGTCTCCTGTCTCCAGTCTCCAGTCTCCAGTCTCCTGTCTCCTACCTCCTGTCTCCGTCTCCGTCTCCCGTCTCCCGTCTCCTACCTCTCCAGTCTCCAGTCTCCAGTCTCCAGTCTCCAGTCTCCTGTCTCCTGTCTCCTGTCTCCTGTCTCCTGTCTCCTGTCTCCTGTCTCCTGTCTCCAGTCTCCTGTCTCCTGTCTCCTACCTCCTGTCTCCTGTCTCCTGTCTCAGTCTCCTGTCTCCAGTCTCCTGTCTCCTACCTCCTGTCTCCTGTCTCCTGTCTCCTGTCTCCTGTCTCCTACCTCCTGTCTCCACCTCCTGTCTCCTGTCTCCTGTCTCCTGTCTCTGTCTCCAGTCTCCTGTCTCCAGTCTCCTGTCTCCAGTCTCCTGTCTCCAGTCTCAGTCTCCAGTCTCCTGTCTCCTACCTCCTGTCTCCCGTCTCCCGTCTCCAGTCTCCTGTCTCCTACCTCC
>NW_026283603.1:10000-53293 GCF_023373465.1 Oncorhynchus keta
GGCAGACTCGATAGCCTTGATTTCTCAAATGATTGCCTTGCCTGGTTCACCAACTACTTCTCTGATAGAGTTAAGTGTGTCAAATCGGAGGGTCTGTTGTCTGGACCTCTGACAGTCTCTATGGGGGTACCACAGGGTTAAATTCTTGGACCAACTCTCTTCTCTGTATACATCAATGATGTCGCTCTTGCTGCTGGTGATTCTCTGATCCACCTCTATGCAGACGACACCATTCTGTATACTTCTGGCAATTCTTTGGACACTGTGCCAACAACTCTCCTTCCGTGGCCTCCAATTGCTCTTAAATACAAGTAAAACTAAATGCATGCTCTTCAACCGATCGCTGCCCGCACAACATCACTACTCTGGACGGTTCTGACTTAGAATATGTGGACAACTACAAATACCTAGGTGTCTGGTTAGACTGTAAACTCTCCTTCCAGACTCACATCAAACATCTCCAATCCAAAGTTAAATCTAGAATTGTCTTCCTATTTCACAACAAAGTATCCTTCACTCATGCTGCCAAACATACCCTTGTAAAACTGACTATCCTACTGATCCTCGACTTCGGTGATGTCATTTACAAAATAGCCTCCAATACCCTACTCAATAAATTGGATGCAGTCTATCACAGTGCCATCCGTTTGGTCACCAAAGCCCCATATACTACCCACCAAAGCGACCTGTACGCTCTCGTTGGCTGGTCCTTGCTTCACACTCGTCGCCAAACCCACTGGCTCCAGGTCATCTACAAGTCTCTGCTCGGTAAAGCCCCGCCTTATCTCAGCTCGCTGGTCACCATAGCAGCACCCACCTGTAGCACGCGCTCTAGCAGGTATATCTCTCTGGTCACCCCCAAAACCAATTCTTCCTTTGGCCGCCTTTCCTTCCAGTTCTCTGCTGCCAATGACTGGAACGAACTACAAAAATCTCTGAAACTGGAAAAACTTATCTCCCTCACTAGCTTTAAGCACCAGCTATCACAGCAGCTCACATATTACTGCACCTGTACATAGCCCATCTATAATTTAGCCCAAACAACTACCGCTTTCCCTACTGTATTTATTTATTTATTTATTTTGCTCCTTTGCACCCCAGTATTTCTATTTCTTCTTTGCACATTTTTCCATTGCAAATCAACCATTCCAGTGTTTTACTTGCTACATTGTATTTACTTCGCCACCATGGCCTTTTTTGCCTTTGCCTCCCTTATCTCACCTCATTTGCTCACATTGTATATAGACTTATTTTTCTACTGTATTATTGACTGTATGTTTTGTTTTATTCCATGTGTAACTCTGTTGTTGTATGTATCGAGCTGCTTTGCTTTATAATGGCCAGGTCGCGCGTTGTAAATGAGAACTTGTTCTCAACTTGCCTACCTGGTTAAATAAAGGTGTTCGCAACTAGCCTACCTGGTTAAATAAAGGTGTTCTCAACTAGTCTACCTGGTTAAATAAAGGTGTTCTCAACTAGCCTACCTGGTTAAATAAAGGTGTTCTCAACTAGCCTACCTGGTTAAATAAAGGTTAAATAAAGGTGTTCTCAACTAGCCTACCTGGTTAAATAAAGGTGTTCTCAACTAGCCTACCTGGTTAAATAAAGGTGTTCTCAACTGGCCTACCTGGTTAAATAAAGGTGTTCTCAACTAGTCTACCTGGTTAAATAAAGGTGTTCTCAACTAGCCTACCTGGTTAAATAAAGGTGTTCTCAACTCTCGACTAGCCTACCTGTTTAAATAAAGGTGTTCTCAACTAGCCTACCTGGTTAAATAAAGGTGTTCTCAACTAGCCTACCTGGTTAAATAAAGGTGTTATAAATCAATAAAATAAATGTATCTCTACCTGTTCTAATGTCATGGCCGATCCCTTCCACTTGGATGGTGGCGTTGGCTATGCCCCCCGCCCCTGCATGTCCCAGACAATGCCTTTGATCCCACGATGCACCTGTGCATGAAAGGTCAGAGGTCAAAGATCAACTGACTGAATAATAATAATAACAACAATAATAATAATATGTAACGTATCATATATAATATTAATTTGATGATATTATATTTTATTTTGGGGGTAAAAACAAGTTTTAACAGTATTTAAAAGTACAATAAACCCCAGAGTATGACACATGAATGCTTAAAACTATTATTTTCAATGTGATCCTTGATATAAATATTTAAACAGTATAATATGACTGGTTTCAGAAAGCTAGGCGCATGTCGCATGTCACTACTTCGCAGGAGAGGCATTTAAACGTCTTGTTGTCGTTGTTGTCATGGAAATGCCTTCTGGAACATGTCACCTTTCGTGTGCCTTAATAAACCAACATTTATTCAATCTGTAAATACGAATACAATTTGTTAAAATACTAGCTTAATTGGTTTAAGCCACGGAAAACGGCAGGACCCTTCCCGTCAGCCATGATTGGCTGAGATAATGGACGGGCTGGACATGCCGGGAGAGGAGTTTGGATTGGTCTGCCATGTAGCTTCTGTCTATAACGTGAGTTGCTTAGTATGTGTTGACGGTCCTTTCTACTGCTGTGTTTTTGAAAGATACAACCGCGATCGAGAACTACAAAGGTTTTGCTACTTTTCTCAGCAACATTTACGTCCTGAATTTAACAGGAGCTGTTCGACAGTGCAGTTGGAAAAAGTTGTGACGGGTTACTTTGAACCTGAGTGACACAACGCTGACCAAACAAGATGTGGCCCCCCAATGGTGGAACAAACTCCCTCACGACGCCAGGACAGCGGAGTCAATCACCACCTTCCGGAGACACCTGAAACCCCAATTCTTTAAGGAATACCTAGGAGAGGATAAAGTAATCCTTCTCACCCCCCTCCATTTAAAAGATTTAGATGCACTATTGTAAAGTGGCTGTTCCACTGGATGTCATAAGGTGAATGCACCAATTTGTAAGTCGCTCTGGATAAGAGCGTCTGCTAAATGACTTAAATGTAAATGTAAATGTAATGATGTAGCTGCAAAACAGAACAGAATAAAATGGTTCCAGTCTGCCTTGAAGCGTTCATCCATGTATATAAGAGTCTAGCAACATTGTCAGATATTATACATTTCTAATTTAGTCAGAAAGTGGATTTTTATTGCAAGTCAAAGCATATTGTTCGCTAGCTAACGTTAGGTTATCTTAATGGCTCGCTAGCTAACGTTATCTTACTGGCTCGCTAGCTGATGTTATCTTACTGGCTCGCTAGCTAACGTTAGATTATCTTACCGGCTGGCTAGCTAACATTATCTTACTGGCTGGCTAGCTAACGTTATCTTACTGGCTGGCTAGCTAATATTATCTTACTGGCTGGCTAGCTAGCGTTATCTTACTGGCTGGCTAGCTATCATGACCTTCTCTGGACTCTATGCACTCTCTAGACTCTATGCACTCTCTAGACTCTATGCACCTCTCTAGACTCTACAACCTCTCTAGACTCTACAACCTCTCTAGACTCTACAACCTCTCTAGACTCTACAACCTCTCTAGACTCTACAACCTCTCTAGACTCTACAACCTCTCTATACTCTACAACCTCTCTAGACTCTACAACCTCTCTAGACTCTACAACCTCTCTAGACTCTACAACCTCTCTTGACTCTACGCCCTCTCTGGACTCTACGCCCTCTCTGGACTCTACGCCCTCTCTGGACTCTACGCCCTCTCTGGACTCTACGCCCTCTCTGGACTCTATGCCCTCTCTGGACTCTACGCCCTCTCTGGACTCTACGCCCTCTCTGGACTCTACGCCCTCTCTGGACTCTACGCCCTCTCTGGACTCTACGCCCTCTCTGGACTCTACAACCTCTCTGGACTCTACAACCTCTCTGGACTCTACAACCTCTCTGGACTCTACAACCTCTCTGGACTCTACGCCCTCTCTGGACTCTACAACCTCTCTAGACTCTATGCCCTCTCTGGACTTTACACCCTCTCTAGACTCTACACACCCTTTCTGGACTCTACATACTGTACCTGCTCCATGAAGACGAGCAGAGACTCCCGGTTGTTTTCCCACTCCTCCGCCAGCTCACTCTCATGGGGGAATTTGTCACAGCCCACGTACATCGACAGCTCAAAGCAGTTGGTGTGCAAGTAGCTGAAGTCGTTCATACCTGCCGACACAGAGACAGTGGTGCTACTGCACTGTAACACTGAGAGACAGGGGGCTAGTCGTTCATACCTGCCAACACAGCGGCACAGACAGAGTAATTTATCTGTCGGCCAACTGCCCAATGAAAAGACATCAGCTCATATGTTATTTTTTCACCAGTGTTTTATAAAGATAATAAATCAAATCAGCATGTGTTTAAATGAAGAGCTACTCTGGTACTGGTCTGTGGTATGTTTTTCCATCGGCAGGGACTGGGAAACTGGTCAGAATTGAAGGAATGATGGATGGCGCTAAATACAGGGAAATTCTTGAGGGAAACCTGTTTCAATCTTCCAGAGATTTAAGACTGGGACGGAGTTCACCTTCCAGCAGGACAATGTCCCTAAGCATACTGCGAAAGCAACACTTGAGTGGTTTAAGGGGACACATTTAAATGTCTTGGAATGGCCTAGTCAAAGCCCAGACCTCAATCCAATCGAGAATCTGTGGTATGACTTAAAGATTGCTGTGCACCAGCGGAACCCATACAACTTGGGAGCTGGAGCAGTTGTGCCTTGAAGAATGGGAAAAACTCCCAGTGGCTAGACATGCCAAGCTTATAGAGACATACCCCAAGAGACTTGCACATGTAATTTCAGCAAAAGATGTCTCTACATATTATTGACTTTGGGGAGGTGAAAAGTTATGCACGCTCAAGTTCATTTTGTTGTCTTATTTGTTGCTTGTTTCACAATAAAACATATTTTGAATCTACAAACTGGTAGGCATGTTGTGTCAATCAAATGATACAAACCCCCCAAAAATATATTTTAATTCCAGGTTGTAAGGCAACAAAATAGGAAAAATGCCAAGGGGGGTGAATACTTTCGAAAGCCACTGTATGTTGTATGAGACTTTAAAAAAAAGTTTTTTCATACCTGACGTGCCCTGTTCGGCATTTGCTGTATGGTCGATGAGAATCTCCATATTGCAAATGTACGGTCCCTTACTAGACACGTCTGCGAATGTTTGAAAATTTGCCGACAGCGTCGGGCCGTGCACCAGGGCCAGATCTTCCGGGAAGTCATCGAACGAAGTGTCTCGGACATTCGATTTCCGTTTTATAACATTTAAAAATGTTGGTCATTTTTCCGTTGTCCCCGTAAATTCCACCAGATGGCGAATGGATTCTATTTGCAAATGTACAAAACATCACCAATCATGACATGGCCATTTCTCCTAAATGGTAAAGACTTTCCAAGACGAAACTTGGTGAGCATAGGTTTGGTCTAATGGGCTGTTAGCCCAGAAACATAGGTTTGGCCGAATGGGCAGTTAGCACAGAAACATAGGTTTGGACTAATGGGCTGTTAGCCCAGAAACATAGGTTTGGCCTAATGGGCTGTTAGCCCAGAAACATAGGTTTGGCCTAATGGGCTGTTAGCCCAGAAACATAGGTTTGGCCTAATGGGCTGTTAGCCCAGAAACATAGGTTTGGCCTAATGGGCTGTTAGCCCAGAAACATAGGTTTGGCCTAATGGGCTGTTAGCCCAGAAACAAGATGGCGTCGAGGTCTCAACGCTTTTTGAGTTAAGGCCATTTTTCTGGGATTAAAGGTCAAAAAACAAAATAGAGCGCTAATTTGACCGCTTCACGTAGAAGTACATGAGCCTACGATGTCTTGGAAAAAAAGAACCAGCCATTTATCTACGAGAAATTGTACAATGTACAATTGGTGATGGTCAAAGAAATGTGTTTTTTCCCCCAAAAGGTTTGAAATGAAGAACTACTCTGCTACTGGTCTGTGATAATACATCAATACATGAATTTAATTGAATCAGAGATTAACTGAAATGAATTGAACTGAACTGAAATGAATTGAAATTAATTGAATTGAACTGAAATGAATTGAACTGAAATGAATTGAGCTGAAATGAAATGAAATGAATTGAATTGAACTGAACTGAAATGAACTGAACTGAATTGGAATGAACTGAAATGAACTGAATTGAATTGAACTGAAATGAACTGAACTGAATTCAATTGGAATGAACTGAAATGAACTGAATTGAACTGAAATGAACTGAATTGAATTGAACTGAAATGAACTGAACTGAATTCAATTGGAATGAACTGAAATGAATTGAATTGAATTGAATTGAACTGAACTGAATTGAATTGAATTGAATTGAATGGGAAAACATCAACACTAACTCCCTGCCGCGGTGTGCCAGGACGCCCCGTTGATGGTGCCATCTTCCTTGGCAAAGTCCTCGGTGTGGCAGACTCGTCGTCTGGCGTCGGTCATCAGGCGGTGGGTGGATGCGTAGGAGAAGGCGAGCCAGCGGAAGACGTGGTCGTCTGGGGTGGGGGTCTGCTCCCTGGATACACCCTGGGAACGGGTCCTGTCGTAGGGGAAGGTCACCACCAACTCCCCTCCCTGGAGGTTACCACCCAGGACGAACGGGATCTTCTCCATCCAGGAGACCAGCGCACGCGTCTCTGCTGCTACCTGAGGAGAGGAGAGGAGAGGAAGAGGAGAGGAGAGAGGAGAGGAGGAGAGGAGAGGAGGGGAGAGGAGAGGAGAGGAGAGGAGAGGAGAGGAGAGGAGAGGGAGAGGAGAGGAGAGGAGAGGAGAGGAGAGGAGAGGAGAAAAACAGAGGAGGAGGAGAGGAGAGGAGAGGAGAAACAGAGGAGAGGAGAGGAGAGGAGAGGAGAGGAAAGGAGAGGAGAGGAGAGGAAAGGAGAGGAGAGGAGAGGAGAGAGAGAGAGAGGAGAGGGAGAGGAGAGGAGAGGAGAGGAGAGGAGAGGGAGAGGAAAGGAGAGGAGAGGGAGAGGAGAGGAGAGGAGAGGAGAGGAGAGGAGAGAGGAGAGGAGAGGAGAGAGAGGAGAGGAGAGGAGAGGAGAGGAAAAAGGGAATGGGAGGAAAGAGGAGAAAGGAGAGGAGGAGAAAGAGGAAAGGAGGAGAGAAAGAGAGGAGAGGAGAGGGGAGAAGTGAGGAGGAAAACCAGAAGTCCTCTATCTGTCATAGTGACAGGATGAGAACCAGAAGTCCTCTATCTGTCATGGAGTCATAGTGACAGGATGAGAACTAGAAGTCCCCTATCTGTCATGGAGTCATAGTGACCGGATGAAAACCAGAAGTCCTCTATCTGTCATAGTGACAGGATGAGAACCAGAAGTCCCCTATCTGTCATGGAGTCATAGTGACAGGATGAGAACCAGAAGTCCCCTATCTGTCATGGAGTCATAGTGACGGGATGAGAACCAGAAGTCCTCTATCTGTCATGGAGTCATAGTGACAGGATGAGAACCAGAAGTCCCCTATCTGTCATGGAGTCATAGTGACGGGATGAGAACCAGAAGTCCCCTATCTGTCATGGAGTCATAGTGACAGGATGAGAACCAGAAGTCCCCTATCTGTCATGGAGTCATAGTGACGGGATGAGAACCAGAAGTCCCCTATCTGTCATGGAGTCATAGTGACAGGATGAGAACCAGAAGTCCTCTATCTGTCATGGAGTCATAGTGACGGGATGAGAACCAGAAGTCCTCTATCTGTCATAGTGACAGGATGAGAACCAGAAGTCCTCTATCTGTCATGGAGTCATAGTGACAGGATGAGAACTAGAAGTCCTCTATCTGTCATAGTGACAGGATGAGAACCAGAAGTCCTCTATCTGTCATAGTGACAGGATGAGAACCAGAAGTCCTCTATCTGTCATAGTGACAGGATGAGAACCAGAAGTCCTCTATCTGTCATAGTGACAGGATGAGAACCAGAAGTCCTCTCTATCTGTCATAGTGACAGGATGAGAACCAGAAGTCCTCTATCTGTCATGGAGTCATAGTGACAGGATGAGAACTAGAAGTCCTCTATCTGTCATGGAGTCATAGTGACAGGATGAGAACCAGAAGTCCTCTATCTGTCATGGAGTCATAGTGACAGGATGAAACCAGAAGCCCTCTATCTGTCATGGAGTCATCGTGACAGGATGAGAACCAGAAGTCCCCTATCTGTCATGGAGTCATAGTGACAGGATGAGAACCAGAAGTCCTCTATCTGTCATAGTGACAGGATGAGAACCAGAAGTCCTCTATCTGTCATGGAGTCATAGTGACAGGATGAGAACCAGAAGTCCTCTATCTGTCATAGTGACAGGATGAGAACCAGAAGTCCCCTATCTGTCATGGAGTCATAGTGACAGGATGAGAACCAGAAGTCCCCTATCTGTCATGGAGTCATAGTGACGGGATGAGAACCAGAAGTCCTCTATCTGTCATAGTGACAGGATGAGAACCAGAAGTCCTCTATCTGTCATAGTGACAGGATGAGAACTAGAAGTCCTCTATCTGTCATAGTGACAGGATGAGAACCAGAAGTCCTCTATCTGTCATAGTGACAGGATGAGAACCAGAAGTCCTCTATCTGTCATAGTGACAGGATGAGAACCAGAAGTCCTCTATCTGTCATAGTGACAGGATGAGAACCAGAAGTCCTCTATCTGTCATAGTGACAGGATGAGAACCAGAAGTCCTCTATCTGTCATAGTGACAGGATGAGAACCAGAAGTCCCCTATCTGTCATGGAGTCATAGTGACAGGATGAGAACCAGAAGTCCCCTATCTGTCATGGAGTCATAGTGACAGGATGAGAACCAGAAGTCCCCTATCTGTCATGGAGTCATAGTGACGGGATGAGAACCAGAAGTCCTCTATCTGTCATAGTGACAGGATGAGAACCAGAAGTCCCCTATCTGTCATGGAGTCATAGTGACAGGATGAGAACCAGAAGTCCCCTATCTGTCATGGAGTCATAGTGACGGGATGAGAACCAGAAGTCCTCTATCTGTCATAGTGACAGGATGAGAACCAGAAGTCCTCTATCTGTCATGGAGTCATAGTGACAGGATGAGAACTAGAAGTCCTCTATCTGTCATAGTGACAGGATGAGAACCAGAAGTCCTCTATCTGTCATAGTGACAGGATGAGAACCAGAAGTCCTCTATCTGTCATAGTGACAGGATGAGAACCAGAAGTCCTCTATCTGTCATAGTGACAGGATGAGAACCAGAAGTCCTCTATCTGTCATAGTGACAGGATGAGAACCAGAAGTCCTCTATCTGTCATGGAGTCATAGTGACAGGATGAGAACTAGAAGTCCCCTATCTGTCATGGAGTCATAGTGACCGGATGAAAACCAGAAGTCCTCTATCTGTCATAGTGACAGGATGAGAACCATAAGTCCCCTATCTGTCATGGAGTCATAGTGACAGGATGAGAACCAGAAGTCCCCTATCTGTCATGGAGTCATAGTGAGGATGAGAACCAGGAAGTCCTCTATCTGTCATGGAGTCATAGTGACAGGATGAGAACCAGAAGTCCCCCTATCTGTCATGGAGTCATAGTGACGGGATGAGAACCAGAAGTCCCCTATCTGTCATGGAGTCATAGTGACAGGATGAGAACCAGAAGTCCCCTATCTGTCATGGAGTCATAGTGACGGGATGAGAACCAGAAGTCCTCTATCTGTCATGGAGTCATAGTGACGGATGAGAACCAGAAGTCCCTCTATCTGTCATAGTGACAGGATGAGAACCAGAAGTCCTCTATCTGTCATGGAGTCATAGTGACAGGATGAGAACTAGAAGTCCTCTATCTGTCATAGTGACAGGATGAGAACCAGAAGTCCTCTATCTGTCATAGTGACAGGATGAGAACCAGAAGTCCTCTATCTGTCATAGTGACAGGATGAGAACCAGAAGTCCTCTATCTGTCATAGTGACAGGATGAGAACCAGAAGTCCTCTATCTGTCATAGTGACAGGATGAGAACCAGAAGTCCTCTATCTGTCATGGAGTCATAGTGACAGGATGAGAACTAGAAGTCCTCTATCTGTCATGGAGTCATAGTGACAGGATGAGAACCAGAAGTCCTCTATCTGTCATGGAGTCATAGTGACAGGATGAAACCAGAAGCCTCTATCTGTCATGGAGTCATCGTGACAGGATGAGAACCAGAAGTCCCTCTATCTGTCATGGAGTCATAGTGACAGGATGAGAACCAGAAGTCCTCTATCTGTCATAGTGACAGGATGAGAACCAGAAGTCCTCTATCTGTCATGGAGTCATAGTGACAGGATGAGAACCAGAAGTCCTCTATCTGTCATAGTGACAGGATGAGAACCAGAAGTCCCCTATCTGTCATGGAGTCATAGTGACAGGATGAGAACCAGAAGTCCCCTATCTGTCATGGAGTCATAGTGACGGGATGAGAACCAGAAGTCCTCTATCTGTCATAGTGACAGGATGAGAACCAGAAGTCCCTCTATCTGTCATAGTGACAGGATGAGAACCAGAAGTCCTCTATCTGTCATAGTGACAGGATGAGAACCAGAAGTCCTCTATCTGTCATAGTGACAGGATGAGAACCAGAAGTCCTCTATCTGTCATAGTGACAGGATGAGAACCAGAAGTCCTCTATCTGTCATAGTGACAGGATGAGAACCAGAAGTCCTCTATCTGTCATAGTGACAGGATGAGAACCAGAAGTCCTCTATCTGTCATAGTGACAGGATGAGAACCAGAAGTCCCCTATCTGTCATGGAGTCATAGTGACAGGATGAGAACCAGAAGTCCCCTATCTGTCATGGAGTCATAGTGACAGGATGAGAACCAGAAGTCCCCTATCTGTCATGGAGTCATAGTGACGGGATGAGAACCAGAAGTCCTCTATCTGTCATAGTGACAGGATGAGAACCAGAAGTCCCCTATCTGTCATGGAGTCATAGTGACAGGATGAGAACCAGAAGTCCCCTATCTGTCATGGAGTCATAGTGACGGGATGAGAACCAGAAGTCCTCTATCTGTCATAGTGACAGGATGAGAACCAGAAGTCCTCTATCTGTCATGGAGTCATAGTGACAGGATGAGAACTAGAAGTCCTCTATCTGTCATAGTGACAGGATGAGAACAGAAGTCCTCTATCTGTCATGGAGTCATAGTGACATGATGAGAACCAGAAGTCCCCTATCTGTCATGGAGTCATAGTGACAGGATGAGAACCAGAAGTCCCCTATCTGTCATGGAGTCATAGTGACGGGATGAGAACCAGAAGTCCTCTATCTGTCATAGTGACAGGATGAGAACCAGAAGTCCTCATCTGTCATGGAGTCACAGTGACAGGATGAGAACTAGAAGTCCTCTATCTGTCATAGTGACAGGATGAGAACCAGAAGTCCCTCTATCTGTCATAGTGACAGGATGAGAACCAGAAGTCCTCTATCTGTCATAGTGACAGGATGAGAACCAGAAGTCCTCTATCTGTCATAGTGACAGGATGAGAACCAGAAGTCCTCTATCTGTCATAGTGACAGGATGAGAACCAGAAGTCCTCTATCTGTCATGGAGTCATAGTGACAGGATAAGAACCAGAAGTCCTCTATCTGTCATGGAGTCATAGTGACAGGATGAGAACCAGAAGTCCCCTATCTGTCATGGAGTCATAGTGACAGGATGAGAACCAGAAGTACCTATCTGTCATGGAGTCATAGTGACAGGATGAGAACCAGAAGTCCTCTATCTGTCATAGTGACAGGATGAGAACCAGAAGTCCTCTATCTGTCATAGTGACAGGATGAGAACCAGAAGTCCTCTATCAGTCATGGAGTCATAGTGACAGGATGAGAACCAGAAGTCCTCTATCTGTCATAGTGACAGGATGAGAACCAGAAGTCCTCTATCTGTCATAGTGACAGGATGAGAACCAGAAGTCCTCTATCTGTCATAGTGACAGGATGAAAACCAGAAGTCCTCTATCTGTCATAGTGACAGGATGAGAACCATAAGTCCCTATCTGTCATGGAGTCATAGTGACAGGATGAGAACCAGAAGTCCCCTATCTGTCATGGAGTCATAGTGATGGGATGAGAACCAGAAGTCCTCTATCTGTCATGGAGTCATAGTGACAGGATGAGAACCAGAAGTCCCTATCTGTCATGGAGTCATAGTGACGGGATGAGAACCAGAAGTCCCCTATCTGTCATGGAGTCATAGTGACAGGATGAGAACCAGAAGTCCCCTATCTGTCATGGAGTCATAGTGACGGGATGAGAACCAGAAGTCCTCTATCTGTCATGGAGTCATAGTGACGGGATGAGAACCAGAAGTCCTCTATCTGTCATAGTGACAGGATGAGAACCAGAAGTCCTCTATCTGTCATGGAGTCATAGTGACAGGATGAGAACTAGAAGTCCTCTATCTGTCATAGTGACAGGATGAGAACCAGAAGTCCTCTATCTGTCATAGTGACAGGATGAGAACCAGAAGTCCTCTATCTGTCATAGTGACAGGATGAGAACCAGAAGTCCTCTATCTGTCATAGTGACAGGATGAGAACCAGAAGTCCTCTATCTGTCATAGTGACAGGATGAGAACCAGAAGTCCTCTATCTGTCATAGTGACAGGATGAGAACCAGAAGTCCTCTATCTGTCATGGAGTCATAGTGACAGGATGAGAACTAGAAGTCCTCTATCTGTCATGGAGTCATAGTGACAGGATGAGAACCAGAAGTCCTCTATCTGTCATGGAGTCATAGTGACAGGATGAAAACCAGAAGCCCTCTATCTGTCATGGAGTCATCGTGACAGGATGAGAACCAGAAGTCCCTATCTGTCATGGAGTCATAGTGACAGGATGAGAACCAGAAGTCCTCTATCTGTCATAGTGACAGGATGAGAACCAGAAGTCCTCTATCTGTCATGGAGTCATAGTGACAGGATGAGAACCAGAAGTCCTCTATCTGTCATAGTGACAGGATGAGAACCAGAAGTCCCCTATCTGTCATGGAGTCATAGTGACAGGATGAGAACCAGAAGTCCCCTATCTGTCATGGAGTCATAGTGACGGGATGAGAACCAGAAGTCCTCTATCTGTCATAGTGACAGGATGAGAACCAGAAGTCCTCTATCTGTCATAGTGACAGGATGAGAACTAGAAGTCCTCTATCTGTCATAGTGACAGGATGAGAACCAGAAGTCCCTCTATCTGTCATAGTGACAGGATGAGAACCAGAAGTCCCTCTATCTGTCATAGTGACAGGATGAGAAACCAGAAGTCCTCTATCTGTCATAGTGACAGGATGAGAACCAGAAGTCCTCTATCTGTCATAGTGACAGGATGAGAACCAGAAGTCCTCTATCTGTCATAGTGACAGGATGAGAACCAGAAGTCCCCTATCTGTCATGGAGTCATAGTGACAGGGATGAGAACCAGAAGTCCCCTATCTGTCATGGAGTCATAGTGACAGGATGAGAACCAGAAGTCCCCTATCTGTCATGGAGTCATAGTGACGGGATGAGAACCAGAAGTCCTCTATCTGTCATAGTGACAGGATGAGAACCAGAAGTCCCCTATCTGTCATGGAGTCATAGTGACAGGATGAGAACCAGAAGTCCCCTATCTGTCATGGAGTCATAGTGACGGGATGAGAACCAGAAGTCCTCTATCGTCATAGTGACAGGATGAGAACCAGAAGTCCTCTATCTGTCATGGAGTCATAGTGACAGGATGAGAACTAGAAGTCCTCTATCTGTCATAGTGACAGGATGAGAACCAGAAGTCCTCTATCTGTCATGGAGTCATAGTGACATGATGAGAACCAGAAGTCCCCTATCTGTCATGGAGTCATAGTGACAGGATGAGAACCAGAAGTCCCCTATCTGTCATGGAGTCATAGTGACGGGATGAGAACCAGAAGTCCTCTATCTGTCATAGTGACAGGATGAGAACCAGAAGTCCTCTATCTGTCATGGAGTCACAGTGACAGGATGAGAACTAGAAGTCCTCTATCTGTCATAGTGACAGGATGAGAACCAGAAGTCCTCTATCTGTCATAGTGACAGGATGAGAACCAGAAGTCCTCTATCTGTCATAGTGACAGGATGAGAACCAGAAGTCCTCTATCTGTCATAGTGACAGGATGAGAACCAGAAGTCCTCTATCTGTCATAGTGACAGGATGAGAACCAGAAGTCCTCTATCTGTCATGGAGTCATAGTGACAGGATAAGAACCAGAAGTCCTCTATCTGTCATGGAGTCATAGTGACAGGATGAGAACCAGAAGTCCCCTATCTGTCATGGAGTCATAGTGACAGGATGAGAACCAGAAGTCCCTATCTGTCATGGAGTCATAGTGACAGGATGAGAACCAGAAGTCCTCTATCTGTCATAGTGACAGGATGAGAACCAGAAGTCCTCTATCTGTCATAGTGACAGGATGAGAACCAGAAGTCCTCTATCAGTCATGGGAGTCATAGTGACAGGATGAGAACCCAGAAGTCCTCTATCTGTCATAGTGACAGGATGAGAACCAGAAGTCCTCTATCTGTCATAGTGACAGGATGAGAACCAGAAGTCCTCTATCTGTCATAGTGACAGGATGAGAACCAGAAGTCCTCTATCTGTCATAGTGACAGGATGAGAACCAGAAGTCCTCTATCTGTCATAGTGACAGGATGAGAACCAGAAGTCCTCTATCTGTCATAGTGACAGGATGAGAACCAGAAGTCCTCTATCTGTCATAGTGACAGGATGAGAACCAGAAGTCCTCTATCTGTCATAGTGATGGGATGAGAACCAGAAGTTCCCTATCAACTAACTGTGGGATGCGACGACTAACAAGGAACTTTGTTCAGGTGCTCTGTTCTTTTGTAAATTATAATTTGGACAAATCACAATTTCACAGGTGCTCGCATCTTTTGAATTTCGTAAGGGGGAAGGGACATTTGGCCCAGAGAGGGGCTCGAATCTGGCTGCAAGTTTCCGTTAAGGAGGGTGGCGACTTCGCTAGTCTCAATAGTATCTTCTCTCATTTTTCTTTTCTAGTTCTGGATGTCTGAGATTCCCCTGTCAATGTCTTTTGAAAACTCCTCAGAATCTTGTGTGGCATTTACTGACCGTGGAGTTCTTGGACTGATACCACTCGGGGAATGGGCACATGGTGGTTGAGCATCTTCCTGGGGATCCATTTTCTTTGTTTCAGCCTCCCACAGGATGGAGTTGAGGTCAGGGGAAGTTATGGTGGATGTCTACTCCGTCCTGACTCCACCCACCCAGGGACCAGCCACTCAGCTCTGAACCCTGACGGACAACGGGAGAGTGACACATGGTGACACGTGAGAGCAGATAATTAAGACATGAGGTCCCCAAATGGTTTTAAATTCATTAAGGATAAAAAGTTATCCTTCTTTAAATAAAACTATACTATATATATTCACATAAAAAAATAATTGATTAAAACACAATGTTTTGTAATGAAGGTCTACAATAGCCTCAGCAGCACTCTGTAGGGTAGCACCATGGTGTAGCCAGAGGACAGCTAGCTTCTGTCCTCCTCTTGGTACATTGACGTCAATACAAAACCTAGGAGGCTCATGGTTCTCACCCCCCTTCCATAGACGTACACAGTAATTATGACAACTTCTGGAGGATGCCCTCCACAGTTTTGAACAAATTCATTTCTTCAAAAATGAAGGATTAACAAGAGAGCGAGAGATAGCTCTATTTAGTTGTCATTTTTTAAACGTTCTTACTTAGCTGGCGAATGCAGCTAGCTAGTTTAGCATACTCAAACACCGGTTCAAATGGAGAGGATGCTATGTTAGCTAGCTAGTTTAGCTCTCAAACACCCGGTTCAAATGGAGAGGGATGCTATGTTAGCTAGCTAGTTTAGGCATACTCAAACACCGGTTCAAATGGAGAGGGATGCTATGTTAGCTAGCTAGTTTAGCATACTCAAACATCGGTTCAAATGGAGGGATGCTATGTTAGCTAGCTAGTTTGCTATACTCAAACACCCGGTTCAAATGGAGAGGGATGCTATGTTAGCTAGCTAGTTTAGCATACTCAAACACCCGGTTCAAATGGAGAGGGATGCTATGTTAGCTAGCTAGTTTAGCATACTCAAACACCCGGTTCAAATGGAGAGGGATGCTGTTACTGTAATTTCAGTATGCCAATGTGCTTTCATTAATTGAAAACCCTTCATCTATTTTATGAGAATTTGTAAGGGTCTTGTTTGCATAAAATAGACGGAGACCAGTCTTTTTGATAATAGGTAACAGAATTTATTCTCGAGCGCGATCCCACGTTACCCACGAGCAACAGTTTATATACAAAACATGACGTCATTTCATTGCTTTTAACAGAATCCCTCCTCTCGACAGGGACAAAGTGAGGTGAAAAGTTCATTCTAACACAACACACTCCCAGGTAACTTTTGGCCCCTCAACATTACCGATCACCCACTGAGCTGACAGTTCTAATTAACAGAAAACTTAGGAATGCACTCACTGTCTTATCTAAAGAAAAACCCAGAGCTAAGTTTCTGTAGGGTCAACCATAGGCTAACGACCTTATGTGTTTTACACAGTCCCCAACCCATTCGTTTCTTCCTAGTTGGAATGGTGTTTATTAACTTTAATTACTCCTTGTCCGTGTCACACACAATCCCTTCGTATGAACTCATATTGTTAATCAGATATAATAAAACAGAGTATAAGTTTATTTAGTTACAGTTCCATTTAAAATGATTTGTTCAGTCATTTCATCATAATTTGCCAACAGATGCTATGTTAGCTAGCTAGTTTAGCCTGCTCAAACAGAGAGGGATGCTATGTTAGCTAGCTAGTTTAGCCTGCTCAAACAGAGAGGGATGCTATGTTAGCTAGCTAGTTTAGCCTGCTCAAACAGAGAGGGATGCTATGTTAGCGAGCTAGTTTAGCCTGCTCAAACAGAGAGGGATGCTATGTTAGCTAGCTAGTTTAGCCTGCTCAAACAGAGAGGGATGCTATGTTAGCTAGCTTAAGATTTAGCCTGCTCAAACACCTGGCTCAAGCGGAGAGGGATGCTATGTTAGCTAGCTAGTTTAGCCTGCTCAAACAGAGAGGGATGCTATGTTAGCTAGCTAGTTTAGCCTGCTCAAACAGAGAAGGATGCTATGTTAGCTAGCTAGTTTAGCCTGCTCAAACAGAGAGGGATGCTATGTTAGCTAGTTTAGCCTGCTCAAACAGAGAGGGATGCTATGTTAGCTAGCTAGTTTAGCCTGCTCAAACAGAGAGGGATGCTATGTTAGCGAGCTAGTTTAGCCTGCTCAAACAGAGAGGGATGCTATGTTAGCTAGCTAGTTTAGCCTGCTCAAACAGAGAGGGATGCTATGTTAGCTGGGGCTAGTTTAGCCTGCTCTCAAACACCTGGCCTCAAACGGAGAGGGATGCTATGTTAGCTAGCTAGTTTAGCCTGCTCAAACAGAGAGGGATGCTATGTTAGCTAGCTAGTTTAGCCTGCTCAAACAGAGAAGGATGCTATGTTAGCTAGCTAGTTTAGCCTGCTCAAACAGAGAGGGATGCTATGTTGGCTAGCTAGTTTGGCCTGCTCAAACAGAGAGGGATGCTATGTTAGCTAGCTAGTTTAGCCTGCTCAAACAGAGAGGATGCTATGTTAGCTAGCTAGTTTAGCCTGCTCAAACAGAGAGGGATGCTATGTTAGCTAGCTAGTTTTAGCCTGCTCAAACAGAGAGGGATGCTATGTTAGCCAGCTAGTTTTAGCCTGCTCAAACAGAGAGGGATGCTATGTTAGCTGGCTAGTTTAGCCTGCTCAAACACCTGGCTCAAATGGAGGGGGATGCAATGTTAGCTAGCTAGTTTAGCTCTGCTCAAACAGAGAGAGGGGATGCTATGTTAGCTAGCTAGTTTAGCCTGCTCAAACAGAGAGGGATGCTATGTTAGCTAGCTAGTTTAGCCTGCTCAAACAGAGAGGGATGCTATGTTAGCTAGCTAGTTTAGCCTGCTCAAACACCTGGCTCAAATGGGGGGGATGCAATGTTAGCTAGCTAGTTTAGCCTGCTCAAACAGAGAGGGGATACTATGTTAGCTAGCCAGTTTAGCCTGCTCAAACACCTGGCTCAAACGGGGAGGGATGCTAAATGTTAGCTAGCTAGTTTAGCCTGCTCAAACACCTGGCTCAAATGGAGGATGCTATGTTAGCTAGCTAGTTTTAGCCTGCTCAAACAGAGAGGGATGCTATGTTAGCTAGCTAGTTTAGCCTGCTCAAACACCTGGCTCAAACGGAGAGGGATGCTATGTTAGTAGCTAGTTTAGCCTGCTCAAACACCTGGCTCAAATGGAGGGATGCAAATGTTAGCTAGCTAGTTTAGCCTGTTCAAACAGAGAGGGATGCTATGTTAGCTAGCTAGTTTAGCCCTGCTCAAACAGAGAGGGATGCTATGTTAGCTAGCTGTTTAGCCTGCTCAAACAGAGAGGGATGCTATGTTAGCTAGCTAGTTTAGCCTGCTCAAACACCTGGCTCAAACGGAGAGGGATGTCATGTTAGCTAGCTAGTTTAGCCTGCTCAAACACATGGCTCAAACGGAGGGGGATGCTATGTTAGCTAGCTAGTTTAGCCTGCTCAAACACCTGGCTCAAACGGGAGAGGATGCTATAAGTTAGCTAGCTACAGTTTAGCCTGCTCAAACACCTGGCTCAAACGGAGAGGGATGCTACAGAAGCTAGCTAGTTTAGCCTGCTCAAACACCTGGCTCAAACGGAGAGGGATGCTAAGGTTAGCTAATGGTTTAGCCTGCTCAAACACCTGGCTCAAATGGGAGAGGGATGCTATGTTAGCTAGCTAGTTTAGCCTGCTCAAACACCTGGCTCAAACGGAGAGGGATGCTATGTTAGCTAGCTAGTTTAGCCTGCTCAAACACCTGGCTCAAACGGAGAGGGATGCTATGTTAGCTAGCTAGTTTAGTCTGCTCAAACACCTGGCTCAAACGGAGAGGATGCTATGTTAGCTAGCTAGGTTAGCCTGCTCAAACACCTGGCTCAAACGGAGAGGATGCTATGTTAGCTAGCTAGTTTAGCCTGCTCAAACACCTGGCTCAAACGGAGAGGGATGCTATGTTGGCTAGCTAGTTTAGCCTGCTCAAACACCTAGCTCAAACGGAGAGGGATGCTATGTTAGCTAGCTAGTTTAGCCTGCTCAAACACCTGGCTCAAACGGAGAGGGATGCTATGTTAGCTAGCTAGTTTAGCCTGCTCAAACACCTGGCTCAAACGGAGAGGATGCTATGTTAGCTAGCTAGTTTAGCCTGCTCAAACACCTGGCTCAAGCGGAGAGAGGATGCTATGTTAGCTAGCTAGTTTAGCCTGCTCAAACACCTGGCTCAAACGGAGAGGGATGCTATGTTAGCTAGGTTGGAACTGAACACTTCCAAATGCAAATTAATTACACTGTTAATACACTGTGTAATACATTTAAACAGTTGAAGTGTACCTATAATAAAAATTACAGACCTCTACATGCTTTGTAAAGTAGGAGAACCTGCAAAATCGGCAGTGTATCAAATACTCGTTTTCCCCACTGTATATATACTTAATAAAAATATGTATATGGGGGATTGAAAATGATGCAGATCATTACGTTGATTGAAGCTACAATCTACCTGCAATATTAAAGCTGCTCAACACTTACAGTCTCATTCTACGTATGGGTGGTCAGGGAACACCCCTAAAGTGAATCCCCCAAAAAAACCCAAGTGATTTCACCCTAGATCAGCTAGATGAAGGCAAGAGAGTGCCAGGCGGCATTGAATGTGTCAATGTCTCTCTCCTTGATTACTCTAATTTCTCTTGACCCTTGATGCATAGTGTAGGTTGTAGCAACCTCATGATGGGTACAGGGGGAACATTGCAGTATCACGTAGTAGCCTAAACCTATCACTGTTACATTGAACTGGGTGAACGGAATTATGAGCGACAGTTATCCAATATGCTGTAATAGAAATAAGGAAGGAGTCACCCTCCTTCATCCTAAACGACACCAGCCGCCACTGGAATCACTGGAGAGGATGCTTTGAACTTCTGACTTTCAGAAGAGGAGAATCTTTCATCTGACGATCACATGGCTGACAAGCAAAAGACGTCCTCATACGTGTCCCAGAAAGAGTCAGTTGTATCCGTGGTATGTTTCAGTACAGCCTTAATGATGCAGTCAATATTTGTATTATCAGCTGTGGGGTTTTGTGGGGGTCTTTCAGGACCACACACCTACCACTTCAAAGGCTTTGTCGTAACCGTCGGGGTTGACGGAGGGAGCAGGTGTATCCTGGTCTACCGTGCACCAGGTGGCGTATCCGCGGGCTACCCGACAGGTACTCCTGACACATGAACTGCATCAGCAGCAGGAGCAGCTCTCGGCCCAGCACCTCGTTACCATGGGAACCGGCCGTGTAGCGGAACTCTGGTTCACCTGGGAGAAGAGGGAGGAGGGGGAGAGGGAGGAGAGAGGGAGGGGAGAGAAGGAGAGGGAGGGAGGGAGGGAGGGAGGGGGAGGGAGGGAGGGAGGGAGGGAGGGAGGGAGAGGGAGGGAGGGAGGGAGAGAGGGAGGAGAGAGGGAGGGAGAGAAGGGGAGAGAGGGAGTGAAACCACGTTCACCAAACCACTTGAACCCAGAGAACTTTACTTCTAGGAATGGTCTTACCTGGTTCATGCTCTCCTCGGGTTGTCTGAGATCTCGATGGCGTAGAGTTTCTGTCCGCTGTGACTCTTGCCGATGTATAGATCCTTGTGATGTTGGGGCACATCTCATTAACCACCTTCATCAGCTGTAGAGCCAGTAGAGAACACCTCATTAACCCCCTTCATCGGCTGTAGAGCCAGTAGAGAACACCTCATTAACCCCTTCATCAGCTGTAGAGCCAGTAGAGAACACCTCACTACTTCATCAGCTGTAGAGCCAGTAGAGCACACTCCCTTCATCGGCTGTAGAGCCAGTAGAGAACACTCATTAACCCCTTCATCATAGAGCCAGTAGAGAAACCATTAACCCCTTCAGGCTGTAGAGCCAGTAGAGAACACCTCATTAATCACCTTCATCAGCTGTAGAGCCAGTAGAGAACACTCATTCAACCCCCCTTCATCAGCTGTAGAGCCAGTAGAGAACACATTAAGTAACCCTTCATAGAGCCAGTAATCACCTTCATCGGCTGTAGAGCCAGTAGAACACCTCATTAACCACCTTCATCAGCTGTAGAGCCAGTAGAGAACACCTCATTAATCACCTTCATCAGCTGTAGAGCCAGTAGAGCACACCTCATTAACCTAACCCCCTTCATTTAGAGCCAGTAGGAACACCCATTAATCTTCATGTAGAGCCAGTAGAGAACACCTCATTAATCACCTTTGTCAGCTTAGAGCCAGTCAGATCAGCTGTAGAGCCAGTAGAGAACACCTCATTAACCACCTTCATCAGCTGTAGAGCCAGTAGAGCACACTCATTAACCTAACCCTTCATCGGCTGTAGAGCCAGTAGAGGGCTGTAGAGCCAGTAGAGAACACCTCATTAATCACCCTCAGCCCAGTAGAGAACACCCTCATTAATTCTGCTGTAGAGCCATAGGAGAAACCCTTCATCGACTAGGCCAGTACACCTCTAATCACCTTCATCGGCTGTAGAGCCAGTAGAGAACACCTCATTAACCCCCTTCACAAGAGTCCCAGAGTTTTCCTCCACGTGGCGAAATTGATTTCAGATATGTTGTCTCGCTGCTTACTGAGCGGGCTACCACTTTCCTCCCGATTCTGCCCATACCTGGGGCCAACTCTGCCTTGCCAGCACACGTGACTGCCCTGAAGCTTCTCACCAGTCAGGCCCCAGCGAAAGGCTAACCATTGGCTGGCTCTATAAGGGGGACACTAAAGGCTGAGGAGTTCATTTCACATCCCCCCCATGAACAGCATCACTCCACTGTGATAATGTAATATATATTTTTATCATATAATGTATTACCAAATGTTTCATTTTCACAACATTCTAAATTAGTACATTGGTACCATTTAAAAACATTCTAAATGTTCTAAAATTCTAGTACATTGGTACCATTTAAATGTTCATTGGTTTAAACTGCCTCTCCAGAGCAAAGACTGGGTTCCTCCATTTCGCTTAGTGTCTGCTCAGTATTATCTGTGGCGTAGTATAGTATCTGCCCAGCATTACTCTGTGGCGTAGTGCAGTGTCTGCCCAGCATTACTCTGTGGTGTAGTGTAGTATCTGCCCAGCATTACTCTGTGGTGTAGTGTAGTATCTGCCCAGCATTACTCTGTGGTGTAGTGTAGTGTCTGCCCAGCATTACTCTGTGGTGTTGTGTAGTATCTGCCCAGCATTACTCTGTGGTGTAGTGTAGTTTTCTGTTCAGCATTACTCTGTGGTGTGGTGTAGTGTCTGCTCAGCATTACTCTGTGGTCTTAGTGTAGTATCTGCTCAGCATTACTCTGTGGTGTAGTATAGTATCTGCCTAGCATTACTCTGTGGTGTAGTGTGGCATTGCTCAGCATTATCTGCCCAGCGTGGTGTAGTGTTAGCTCTGTGGTGTAGTGTAGTATCTGCCCAGCATTACTCTGTGGTGTAGTGTCTGCCCAGTACCTGCCCAGCATTACTCTGTGGTGTGGTGTAGTGTCTGCCCAGCATTACTCTGTGGTGTAGTGTGTCTGCAGCATTACTCTGTGGTGTAGTGTCTGCCCAGCATTACTCTGTTTGTGGTGTGGTGTAGTGTCTGTTCAGCATTACTCTGTGGTGTAGTGTAGTATCTGCCCAGCATTACTCTGTGGTGTAGTGTCTGCCCAGCATTACTCTGTGGCGTAGTGTAGTATCTGCCCAGCATTACTCTGTGGTGTAGTGTAGTGTCTGCTCAGCATTACTCTGTGGTGTAGTGTAGTATCTGCTCAGCATTACTCTGTGGTGTAGTGTAGTGTCTGCCCAGCATTACTCTGTGGTGTGGTGTAGTGTCTGCTCAGCATTACTCTGTGGTGTAGTGTAGTTTCTGCTCAGCATTACTCTGTGGTGTAGTGTAGTGTCTGCTCAGCATTACTCTGTGGTGTAGTGTAGTATCTGCTCAGCATTACTCTGTGGTGTAGTGTTGTATCTGCCCAGCATTACTCTGTGGTGTAGTGTAGTATCTGCCCAGCATTACTCTGTGGTGGTGTAGTGTCTGCTCAGCATTACTCTGTGGTGTAGTGTAGTATCTGCTCAGCATTACTCTGTGGTGTAGTATCTGCAGCATTACTCTGTGGTGTAGTGTATCTGCCCAGCATTACTCTGTGGTGTAGTATCTGCCCAGCATTACTCTGTGGTGTAGTGTAGTGTCTGCCCAGCATTACTCTGTGGTGTAGTGTAGTATCTGCCCAGCATTACTCTGTGGTGTAGTGTCTGCCCAGCATTACTCTGTGGTGTAGTATCTGCCCAGCATTACTCTGTGGTGTAGTGTAGTGTCTGCTCAGCATTACTCTGTGGTGTAGTGTAGTATCTGTCAGGTGTAGTGTAGTGTCTGTCCCAGCATTACTCTGTGGTGTAGTGTAGTGTCTGCCCAGCATTACTCTGTGGTGTAGTGGTGTATCTGCTCAGCATTACTCTGTGGTGTAGTGTTGTATCTGCCCAGCATTACTCTGTGGTGTAGTGTAGTATCTGCCCAGCATTACTCTGTGGTGTGGTGTAGTGTCTGCTCAGCATTACTCTGTGGTGTAGTATAGTATCTCAGCATTACTCTGTGGTGTAGTGTAGTATCTGCTCAGCATTACTCTGTGGTGTAGTGTAGTATCTGCCCAGCATTACTCTGTGGTGTAGTGTAGTATCTGCCCAGCATTACCTCTGTGGTGTAGTGTATCTGCTCAGCATTACTCTGTGGTGTAGTGTAGTATCTGCCCAGCATTACTCTGTGGTGTAGTGTAGCTGCCCAGCATTACTCTGTGGTGTAGTATAGTATCTGCCCAGTACTCTGTGGTGTAGTGTAGTATCTGCTCAGCATTACTCTGTGGTGTAGTATAGTATCTGCTCAGCATTACTCTGTGGTGTAGTGTAGTGTCTGGCTCAGCATTACTCTGTGGTGTAGGTGTAGTATCTGCCCAGCATTACTCTGTGGTAGTAGTATCTGCCCAGCATTACTCTGTGGTGTAGTGTAGTATCTGCTCAGCATTACTCTGTGGTGTAGTGTAGTATCTGCTCAGCATTACTCTGTGGTGTAGTGTAGTATCTGCTCAGCATTACTCTGTGGTGTATGTAGTATCTGCTCAGCATTACTCTGTGGTGTAGTGTAGTATCTGCTCAGCATTACTTCTGTGGTGTAGTGTAGTATCTGCCCAGCATTACTCTGTGGTGTGGTGTAGTGTAGTATCTGCCCAGCATTACTCTGTGGTGTAGTGTAGTATCTGCTCAGCATTAGTGTAGTATCTGCCCAGCATTACTCTGGTGTGGTGTAGTGTAGTATCTGCCCAGCATTACTCTGTAGTGTCTGCCCAGCATTACTCTGTGGTGTGGTGTAGTAGTATCTGCCCAGCATTACTCTGTGGTGTAGTGTAGTATCTGCCCAGCATTACTCTGTGGTGTGGTGTAGTATCACCTGCCCAGCATTACTCTGTGGTGTGGTGTAGTGTAGTATCTGCCCAGCATTACTCTGTGGTGTAGTGTAGTATCTGCCCAGCATTACTCTGCCCAGCATTACTCTGTAGTGTAGTATCTGCCCAGCATTACTCTGTGGTGTAGTATCTGCCCAGCATTACTCTGTGGTGTGTATCTGCCCAGCATTACTCTGTGGTGTAGTGTAGTATCTCAGCATTACTCTGTGGTGTAGTATCTGCCCAGCATTACTCTGTGGTGTAGTATCTGCCCAGCATTACTCTGTGGTGTAGTATCTGCCCAGCATTACTCTGTGGTGTAGTGTCTGCCCAGCATTACTCTGTGGTGTAGTATCTGCCCAGCATTACTCTGTGGTGTAGTATCTAGCAGCATTACTCTGTGTAGTGTAGTGTCTTGCCCAGCATTACTCTGTGGTGTAGTATCTGCCCAGCATTGCTCTGTGGTGTAGTATCTGCCCAGCATTACTCTGTGGTGTATAGTATCTGCCCAGCATTACTCTGTGGTGTAGTATCTGCCCAGCATTACTCTGTGGTGTAGTATCTGCCCAGCATTACTCTGTGGTGTAGTATCTGCCCAGCATTACTCTGTGGTGTAGTGTAGTATCTGCCCAGCATTACTCTGTGGTGTAGTATCTGCTCAGCATTACTCTGTGGTGTAGTATCTGCTCAGCATTACTCTGTGGTGTGTAGTATCTGCCCAGCATTACTCTGTGGTGTAGTATCTGCCCAGCATTACTCTACTTACATGCCTCATGTCTTTGTAGCTGTGATGTTTGAAGTCCAGGTTGTCTGTGGTTGTGATCTCGTTCCGTCTGTGGTAATAGTTCTGAGAGTCTGACAACAAACACATCCCATATCAAGTCATTGAACAAATCACTACATCGACAACAGTACATGTGTCAACTGAAGAGCTAGATAGGTCTGATAGTGATCAATGGGTTACAGTCACGATACCACAAAATGGAGGTTGGTGTCACCTGAATTGGGAAGGACAGGCATGTGGAAATGACTGGAGTGGAATGGTATCAAATACATTTTTAAAAAATGTGGTTTCCATGGTTTCCGCGTGTCAGATGCCGTTCCATTGGCTCAGTTCCAGACATTATTAAGAGCCGTCCTCCCTTCAGCAGCCTCCTGTGGTATATTCCCCTGTAAAGACTGGGTTTAGTTTGTTGTGTGGCAATGCTCATGCCCTGGTTCTGGAAGTGCATTACGTGACGCGAAGTCGATTGAGCATTGCTAGCTACCTACACTGTTCGGTCCATGGAAAAGGACCTAACCTTTTTATATTGTTTTCGGGGCCCCCCCAAAGGTTTTTTTATTGTTTGTCAAACTTGTTGAGAGCTCTCAAGTGTTTTAGCTTTACTATCTTAGGCTTTAAGGTATATAGTGGCTTTAAGGTATATAGTGGCTTTAAGGTATATAGTGGCTTTAAGGTATATAGTGGCTTTAAGGTATATAGTGGCCTTCAGAAAGCATTCAGACCCCTGTCACTTTACTATCTTAGTCTTTAAGGTATATAGTGGCTTTAAGGTATATAGTGGCTTTAAGGTATATAGTGGCTTTAAGGTATATAGTGGCTTTAAGGTATATAGTGGCTTTAAGGTATATAGTGGCTTTAAGGTATATAGTGGCTTTAAGGTATATAGTGGCTTTAAGGTATATAGTGGCCTTCAGAAAGCATTCAGACCCCTGTCACTTTTTCCACATTTTGTTACTCTAAAGCCTTATTCTGAAAATTGATTAAATTAAAATTGTTCCTCATTAATCTACACACAATAAATACCCCATCATGACAGAGTGAAAACAGGTTTTAGAATTTTTTGCAATTTTATTAAAAATAAAAAACAGAAATACCTTATTTACATAAGTATTCAGACCCTTTGTTATGAGACTCTAAATTGAGCTCAGCTGCATCCTGTTTCCATTGATCACCGTTGAGATGATTCTACAACTTGGATTGGAGTCCACCTGTGGTAAATGTAATTGATTTTTGACATGATTTGCCAAGTGTACCTGTCTGTATAAGGTCCCACAGTTGACAGTGCATGTCTGTGGTAATACATCTATGGACCATGGTAATACAGTACCATCTATACACCACCCTGTCTGCTACTGCCATTCACACACTGAGGTTTGTTAGGTACACCACCCCCTGTCTACTACTGTCATTCACCTTAATACACTGAGGGTAACTGGCCAGTATATTAGGGTACACCACCCCCTGTCTACTACTGTCATTCACCTTAATACACTGAGGGGTAACTGGCCAGTATATTGGGTACACCACCCCCTGTCTACTACTGTCATTCACCTTAATACACTGAGGGTAACTGGCCAGTATATTAGGTACACCACCCCCTGTCTACTACTGTCATTCACCTTAATACACTGAGGGTAACTGGCCAGTATATTAGGTACACCACCCCCTGTCTACTACTGCCATTCACCTTAATACACTGAGGGTAACTGGCCAGTTTATTAGGTACACCACCCCTGTCTACTACTGCCATTCATACACTGAGGTTTGTTAGGTACACCACTCCCTGTCTGCTACTGTCATGCACCTTAATACACTGAGGGTAACTGGACAGTATATTAGGTACACCACCCCTTGTCTGCTACTGTACCCCTGCACCACCTTAATACACTGAGGGTAACTGGACAGTATATTAGGTACACTACCCCCTTGTCTACTACTGTGATGCACCTTAATACACTGACGGTAACTGGACAGTATATTAGGTACACCACCCCTTGTCTACTACTGTCATGCACCTTAATACACTGAGGGTAACTGGACAGTATATTAGGTACCACCCCCGTCTACTACTGTCATTCACCTTAATACACTGAGGGCCACTGGTCAGTTTATTAGGTACACCACCCCCCTGTCAGACAGTTACACACAGCAGTTACCGAGTAGAATCACACAGTACACACAGCAGTTATCAGATAGATTCACACAGTACACACAGCAGTTACCGAGTAGTAGAATCACACAGTACACACAGCAGTTACCTGAGTAGAATCACCTTAATACACAGCAGTTACCTAGTAGAATGCCATTCATACACAGTTACACACATAGCAGTTACCTAGTAGAATCACACAGTACACACACTGCAGGTACCTAGTAGTATCACACAGTATACACACAGCAGTTACCTATAGAATCACACAGTACACACAGCAGTTACCTAGTAGAATCACACAGCAGTTACCTAGTAGAATGGCCAGACAGTACACACAACAGTTACCTAGTAGAATCACACAGTACACACAGCAGTTACCTAGTAGAATCACACAGTTACACACAACAGTTTTGGGTACCTAATAGAATCACAGTACACACACTGTCAGCACCTTAATACCTAGTAAGAATCACACAGTACACACAGCAGGTACCTAGTAGAATCACACAGTACACACAGCAGTTACCTAGTGGTAATCACAGTAGTATACACAGCACTGTTACCTAAGTACTGAATCACACAGTACACACAGCAGTTACCTAGTAGAATCACACAGTACACACACAGCAGTTACCTAGTGGAATCACACAGTACACACAGCAGTTAGCTAGTAGAAGTCACACAGCAGTTACCTAGTAGAATCAGACAGTACACACAACAGTTACAGTAGAATCACACAGTACACACAGCAGGTACCTAGTAGAATCACACAGTATACACACAGCAGTTACCTAGTGGAATCACACAGTACACACACAGTTACCTAGTAGAATCACACAGCAGTTACCTAGTAGAATCAGACAGTACACACAGTACCACACAGCAGTTATCAGATAGATTCACACAGTACACACAGCAGTTACCTAGTAGAATCACACAGTACACAGCAGTTACCTAGTAGAATCACACAGTACACACAGCAGTTACCAAGTAGAATCACACAGTACACACAGCAGTTACCTAGTAGAATCACACAGTATACACACAGCAGTTACCTAGTAGAATCACACAGTACACACAGCAGTTACCTAGTAGAATCACACAGTATACACACAGCAGTTACCTAGTGGAATCACACAGTACACACAGCAGTTACCTAGTAGAATCACACAGCAGTTACCTAGTAGAATCAGACAGTACACACAACAGTTACCTAGTAGAATCACACAGTACACACAGCAGTTACCTAGTAGAATCACACAGTATACACACAGCAGTTACCTAATAGAATCACACAGTACACACAGCAGTTACCTAGTAGAATCACACAGTACACACAGTTACCAATAGTTACCTCACACAGCAGTAGTAGAATCACACAGTACACACAAGCAGTTACCTAGTAGAATCACACAGTACACACAGCAGGTACCTAGTAGAATCACACAGTACACACAGCAGTTACCTAGTAGGACACAGCAGTTACCAGTAGAATCACACAGCAGTTACCTAGTAGAATCAGACAGTACACACACAGTTACCAGTACACACAGCAGTTACCTAGTAGAATCACACAGTACACACACAGCAGTTACCTAGTAGAATCACAGTACACACAGCACAGTAGAATCACACAGTACACACAGCAGTTACCTAGTAGAATCATCACACAGCAGTTACCTAGTAGAAGTACACACAGCAGTTACCTAGTATAATCACACAGTACACACAGCAGTTACCTAGTAGAATCACACGGTACACACAGCAGTTACCTAGTAGAATCACACAGTACACACAGCAGTTACCTAGTAGAATCACACAGTACACACACAGCAGTTCACACAGCAGTTACCTAGTAGGAAGTCACAGTTACCTAGTAGAATCACACAGTACACACAGCAGTTACCTAGTAGAATCACACAGTACACACAGCAGTTACCTAGTAGAATCACACAGTACACACAGCAGTTACCTAGTAGAATCACACAGTACACACAGCAGTTACCTAGTAGAATCACACAGTACACACAGCAGTTACCTAGTAGAATCACAGTACACACAGCAGTTACCTAGTAGAATCACACAGTACACACAGCAGTTACCTAGTAGAATCACACAGTACACACAGCAGTTACCTAGTAGAATCACACAGTACACACAGCAGTTACCTAGTAGAATCACACAGTACACACACAGTTACCAGTATAATACCAGTACACACAGCAGGTACCTAGTAGAATCACACAGTACACACACAGCAGGTACCTAGTAGAATCACACAGTACACACACAGCAGTTACCTAGTATAATCACACAGTACACACAGCAGTTACCTAGTAGAATCACACAGCAGTTATCAGATAGAATCACACAGTACACACACAGCAGGTACCTAGTAGAATCACACAGTACACACAGCAGTTACCTAGTAGAATCACACAGTACACACAGCAGTTACCTAGTATAATCACACAGTTACACACAGCAGTTACCTAGTAGAATCACAGTATACACAGCAGTTACCTAGTAGAATCACACAGTACACACAGCAGTTACCTAGTAGAATCACACAGTAGACACATAGCATGTACCTGGCATGGGACATCCCAGGATCTCCACTCTCATACAGATGCTGCCACGGTTGAACCAGGAACGAGGGTTGACCCTGATGTAACGAGCCACGGCGGCCACAGGAAACATGTTCAACACAGGGATCTCTTTCTCCTTGTTACCAATGAACATCTACTGAGACAAGCAGATGTTGAGCAACACAGTGAATAAGAGACTAGGGATCGGGAGTTGGCATAAGGTACAGTACAATCTATGGACCATGGTAATACATCTATGGACCATGGTAATACAGTACAATCTATGGACCATGGTAATACAGTACAATCTATGGACCATGGTAATACAGTACATCTATGGACCATGGTAATACAGTACCATCTAAGGACCATGGTAATACAGTACATCTATGGACCATGTTAATACAGTACATCTATGGACCATGTTAATACAGTACATCTATGGACCATGGTAATACATCTATGGACCATGGTAATACAGTACATCTATAGACCATGGTAATACAGTACATCTATAGACCATGGTAATACAGTACATCTATAGACCATGGTAATATAGTACATCTATGGACCATGGTAATACAGTACATCTATAGACCATGGTAATACAGTACATCTATGGACCATGGTAATATAGTACATCTATGGACCATGGTAATACAGTACATCTATGGACCATGGTAATACAGTACATCTATGGACCATGGTAATACAGTACATCTATGGACCATGGTAATACAGTACATCTATGGACCATGGTAATACAGTACATCTATGGACCATGGTAATACAGTACATCTATGGACCATGGTAATACAGTACATCTATGGACCATGGTAATACAGTACATCTATGGACCATGGTAATACAGTACATCTATGGACCATGGTAATATAGTACATCTATGGACCATGGTAATACAGTACATCTATGGACCATGGTAATACAGTACATCTATGGACCATGGTAATACAGTACATCTATAGACCATGGTAATACAGTACATCTATGGACCATGGTAATACAGTACATCTATGGACCATGGTAATACAGTACATCTATAGACCATGGTAATACAGTACATCTATGGACCATGGTAATACAGTACATCTATGGACCATGGTAATACATCTATGGACCATGGTAATACAGTACATCTATGGACCATGGTAATACAGTACATCTATGGACCATGGTAATACAGTACATCTATGGACCATGGTAATACAGTACATCTATGGACCATGGTAATACAGTACATCTATGGACCATGGTAATACAGTCTATGGACCATGGTAATACAGTACATCTATGGACCATGGTAATACATCTATGGACCATGGTAATACAGTACATCTATGGACCATGGTAATACAGTACATCTATGGACCATGGTAATACAGTACATCTATGGACCATGGTAATACAGTACATCTATGGACCATGGTAATACAGTACATCTATGGACCATGGTAATACAGTACATCTATGGACCATGGTAATACATCTATGGACCATGGTAATACAGTACATCTATGGACCATGGTAATACAGTACATCTATGGACCATGGTAATACAGTACATCTATGGACCATGGTAATACAGTACATCTATGGACCATGGTAATACAGTACATCTATGGACCATGGTAATACAGTACATCTATGGACCATGGTAATACAGTACATCTATGGACCATGGTAATACAGTACATCTATGGACCATGGTAATACAGTACATCTATGGACCATGGTAATACAGTACATCTATGGACCATGGTAATACAGTACATCTATGGACCATGGTAATACATCTATGGACCATGGTAATACAGTACATCTATGGACCATGGTAATACAGTACATCTATGGACCATGGTAATACAGTACATCTATGGACCATGGTAATACAGTACATCTATGGACCATGGTAATACAGTACATCTATGGACCATGGTAATACAGTACATCTATGGACCATGGTAATACAGTACATCTATGGACCATGGTAATACAGTACATCTATGGACCATGGTAATACAGTACATCTATGGACCATGGTAATACAGTACATCTATGGACCATGGTAATACAGTACATCTATGGACCATGGTAATACAGTACATCTATGGACCATGGTAATACAGTACATCTATGGACCATGGTAATACAGTACATCTATGGACCATGGTAATACAGTACATCTATGGACCATGGTAATACAGTACATCTATGGACCATGGTAATACAGTACATCTATGGACCATGGTAATACAGTACATCTATGGACCATGGTAATACAGTACATCTATGGACCATGGTAATACAGTACATCTATGGACCATGGTAATACAGTACATCTATGGACCATGGTAATACAGTACATCTATGGACCATGGTAATACAGTACATCTATGGACCATGGTAATACAGTACATCTATGGACCATGGTAATACAGTACATCTATGGACCATGGTAATACAGTACATCTATGGACCATGGTAATACAGTACATCTATGGACCATGGTAATACAGTACATCTATGGACCATGGTAATACAGTACATCTATGGACCATGGTAATACAGTACATCTATGGACCATGGTAATACAGTACATCTATGGACCATGGTAATACAGTACATCTATGGACCATGGTAATACAGTACATCTATGGACCATGGTAATACAGTACATCTATGGACCATGGTAATACAGTACATCTATGGACCATGGTAATACAGTACATCTATGGACCATGGTAATACAGTACATCTATGGACCATGGTAATACAGTACATCTATGGACCATGGTAATACAGTACATCTATGGACCATGGTAATACAGTACATCTATGGACCATGGTAATACAGTACATCTATGGACCATGGTAATACAGTGGACATCTATGGACCATGGTAATACAGTACATCTATGGACCATGGTAATACAGTACATCTATGGACCATGGTAATACAGTACATCTATGGACCATGGTAATACAGTACATCTATGGACCATGGTAATACAGTACATCTATGGACCATGGTAATACAGTACATCTACATGGACCATGGTAATACAGTACATCTATGGACCATGGTAATACAGTACATCTATGGACCATGGTAATACAGTACATCTATGGACCATGGTAATACAGTACATCTATGGACCATGGTAATACAGTACATCTATGGACCATGGTAATACAGTACATCTATGGACCATGGTAATACAGTACATCTATGGACCATGGTAATACAGTACATCTATGGACCATGGTAATACAGTACATCTATGGACCATGGTAATACAGTACATCTATGGACCATGGTAATACAGTACATCTATGGACCATGGTAATACAGTACATCTATGGACCATGGTAATACAGTACATCTATGGACCATGGTAATACAGTACATCTATGGACCATGGTAATACAGTACATCTATGGACCATGGTAATACAGTACATCTATGGACCATGGTAATACAGTACATCTATGGACCATGGTAATACAGTACATCTATGGACCATGGTAATACAGTACATCTATGGACCATGGTAATACAGTACATCTATGGACCATGGTAATACAGTACATCTATGGACCATGGTAATACAGTACATCTATGGACCATGGTAATACAGTACATCTATGGACCATGGTAATACAGTACATCTATGGACCATGGTAATACAGTACATCTATGGACCATGGTAATACAGTACATCTATGGACCATGGTAATACAGTACATCTATGGACCATGGTAATACAGTACATCTATGGACCATGGTAATACAGTACATCTATGGACCATGGTAATACAGTACATCTATGGACCATGGTAATACAGTACATCTATGGACCATGGTAATACAGTACATCTATGGACCATGGTAATACAGTACATCTATGGACCATGGTAATACAGTACATCTATGGACCATGGTAATACAGTACATCTATGGACCATGGTAATACAGTACATCTATGGACCATGGTAATACAGTACATCTATGGACCATGGTAATACAGTACATCTATGGACCATGGTAATTCTTACAGATACATCTATGGACCATGGTAATACAATATGATCCAAGAAACAAACTGGTAAGAATGTTCTGACAAAGTACATCTATGTGAACAACTGTGCCTCATTGATACCCCAATCATATCTATTGATCTTCATCCCAATCAGATCTATTGATCTCCACATCCCAATCATATCTATTGATCTCCATCCCAATCATATCTATTGACCACCCCAATCATATCTATTGATCTCCATCCCAATCATTCCTTTGATCTCCAATCCAATCATATCTATTGATCTCCACCTCAATCATATCTATTGATCTCCACCCAATCATATCTATTGATCACCACCCCAATCATATCTATTGATCTGCACCCCAATCATATCTATTGATCATCCACCCCAATCATATCTATTGACCACCCCAATCATATCTATTGATCTCCTCCCCAATCATATCTATTGATCTGCACCCCAATCATATCTATTGATCTCCTCCCCAATCATATCTATTGATCTCCTCCCCAATCATATCTATTGATCTGGTACCCCAATCATATCTATTGATCTCCTCCCCAATCATATCTATTGATCACCACCCCAATCATATCTATTGATCTGCACCCCAATCATATCTATTGATCACCACCCCAATCATATCTATTGATCTCCACCCCAATCATATCTATTGATCTCCTCCCCAATCATATCTATTGATCTCCTCCCCAATCATATCTATTGATCTCCTCCCCAATCATATCTATTGATCTCCTCCCCAATCATATCTATTGATCACCACCCCAATCATATCTATTGATCACCACCCCAATCATATCTATTGATCTCCACCCCAATCATATCTATTGATCTCCACCCCAATCATATCTATTGATCTCCACCCCAATCATATCTATTGATCTCCACCCCAATCATATCTATTGATCTCCACCCCAATCATATCTATTGATCTCCTCCCCAATCATATCTATTGATCTCCACCCCAATCATATCTATTGATCTCCACCCCAATCATATCTATTGATCTCCTCCCCAATCATATCTATTGATCTCCACCCCAATCATATCTATTGATCTCCACCCCAATCATATCTATTGATCTCCTCCCCAATCATATCTATTGATCTCACCCCAATCATATCTATTGATCTCCATCCCAATCATATCTATTGATCTCCATCCCAATCATATCTATTGATCTCCATCCCAATCATATCTATTGATCTCCTCCCCAATCATATCTATTGATCTCCACCCCAATCATATCTATTGATCTCCACCCCAATCATATCTATTGATCTCCACCCCAATCATATCTATTGATCTCCACCCCAATCATATCTATTGATCTCCATCCCAATCATATCTATTGATCTCCACCCCAATCATATCTATTGATCTCCACCCCAATCATATCTATTGATCTCCACCCCAATCATATCTATTGATCTCCACCCCAATCATATCTATTGATCTCCACCCCAATCATATCTATTGATCTCCACCCCAATCATATCTATTGATCTCCACCCCAATCATATCTATTGATCACCACCCCAATCATATCTATTGATCTCCACCCCAATCATATCTATTGATCTGCACCCCAATCATATCTATTGATCACCACCCCAATCATATCTATTGATCTCCTCCCCAATCATATCTATTGATCTCCACCCCAATCATATCTATTGATCTCCACCCCAATCATATCTATTGATCTCCACCCCAATCATATCTATTGATCTCCACCCCAATCATATCTATTGATCTCCACCCCAATCATATCTATTGATCATGATCTCAGCTAGCTACTCACCAGGTCTTGTGATCCATTCTTCAGAGTGACCCAGGTGTGACTGTCGTTGCTCACAAGGACCTTGTATGACGTCACCCAGTCGCTCTAAAACGTGGGAGGAGAGAGAAAGTCAACAAAGTGTAAGAAGAAGGTCCTTCTGTAGCACAGTTGGTAGAGCATGGCGCTTGTAACGCCAGGGTAGTGGGTTCGATTCCCGGGACCACCCATACGTAGAATGTATGCACACATGACTGTAAGTCGCTTTGGATAAAAGCGTCTGCTAAATGGCATATATTATTATATATTATAGAAGGAATTAGTTTAAAGTGGTCAAAGCCGAGCTGTTCCACGCTGGACTGGCGTACACAGTGTCCATATTAGGAAGCAAACGTCCATGGGAGCTGTGTCAGAGTCACTAGGAGTTGGTGTGTCACGCCCTGGTCTTAGTATTTTGTGTTTTCTTTATTATATTGGTCAGGCCAGGGTGTGACATGGGTGATTATGTGTTTGTCTAGGGGTTTTGTAGATTAATGGGGTCATGTTTAGTAGAGTAGTCTAGGTAAGTTTATGGTTGCCTAGAGTGGTTCTCAATCAGAGGCAGGTGTTTATCGTTGTCTCAGACTGGGAACCATATATAGGCAGCCATATTCTTTGAGTATTTCGTGGGTGATTGTTCCTGTCTCTGTGTTTGTTGCACCAGATAGGGCTGTTTTGGTTTTTCACGTTTCTTGTTTTTGTATATTGTTTGTATTTTCATATTTCATTAAAGATGTTTATGAATAACCCACACTTCTTCTTTCACCAGGAGAAAACCGTAACATGGTGTCTTTTCCTAAATACGGACACCATACATTTCTTAAAGTGAATTTAACTACAGTACAGATGTAGGATCATACTTTGATCAATCTTTTGTTGCTGAGAATTTTCCAGCAACGCAGGAAGCGCAGATGAGATTTGTGATTTACATCAATTCTCTGAAAACCCCAAATAACACACGGTTTAATATTGCACTTTTCATGTAGCCTACTTTTGTCCAGCTAATAGCCTAACCACCGACCAAGCAACATTATGGACTAAACTTTCAAATCCTGCTACTGCATTATTTTTGCGATTTACAATATAGTTCAAATTATGATCCTATGCCTGTAGCTAATAGGTAACAGCAAATATAGATTTCAAATGTATTTCGCCGATATGAAAATATCTTCAGAGATCTTGTCCATATGACCATGTATACAATTCCACTGTGCTGACAACGCACGCACGCACGCACACACACACACACACACACACACACACACACACACACACACACACACACACACACACACACACACACACACACACACACACACACACACACACACACACACACACACACACACACACACACACACACGTCTCCTGGATAAAGATATCGACCCTGAGCCCAAGGTGAACGTATGGGGTGATGAGTCTGGTGCTGTAGGAATCCCCCAGTCCTGCTAATTAACTCTCTTACATCTGGCAACATTAACATAGACAGATACCAGTTACAATATAGTCTTTTCCTAAAGCCCCCATGTGTCTTTCTTATGTGCTCTGTAACTCCAGATCAGCAGCTGTAGACGACTTGGGAAGGAAATGACAAAGGGGGACTTTCTCAGCTCACCCCCCTCCGATCCCAGATATTAACAAGCAGTTTTCTGAGAGAGACATTAATTAAGAGCCTCCTTTTTCCAGTTAACCAGAACAAAGGGCAGAAGGTGTCAAATATGACCATAGGCTGCTGGGGAGAGATTCTAACGGACGATGTGATCATCAGCAGAGAGAGAGAGTTAAATGGTTCTTCTTCACTAAAACCAAAACAAGGGAATAGAGTTAGGGGTGGAGGTAGGGTTAGAGTTAGGGGTAGAGGTAGAGAGGTAGAGGTAGGGGTGGAGGTAGGGGAGATTCTAACGGACGATGTGATCATCAGCAGAGAGAGAGAGAGTTAAATGGTTCTTCTTCACTAAACCAAAACAAGGTAATTTGTTTTTCCTCACAGTGCCGGGTACTTTTTCATCATTTGCTTAAAAACTGTCAGTTGACGACAGTCTGTTAATAAGTAGGTTTACTTAGATGTGCTTTCCTCATTGGTCTATTTCAGTGGAAGAGTACCTGCTATTTGAGTATATTATATTACGGTTAGAGGGTAGTGAGGTCTGCACAACGCATCACCGGGGGCAAACTACCTGCCCTCCAGGACACCTACACCACCCGATGTCACAGGAAGGCCATAAAGATCATCAAGGACATCTTGCCTATGCTGCTCTGTACCATCACTCATTCATATATCTTTATGTACATATTCTTTATCCCTTTACACTTGTGTCTATAAGGTAGTAGTTTTGGAATTGTTAGCTAGATTACTTGTTGGTTATTACTGCATTGTCGGAACTAGAAGCACAAGCATTTCGCTACACTCGCATTAACATCTGCTAACCATGTGTATGTGACAAATACATTTTGATTTGATTTGATTTAAGTGGCTAAACGTGATGATATTGTTCACCAGCTTTATACAGGACCCCTGTAGGCCCGATGCTGCCCGAGAACAATGGTCTCCTTCATTAACCAATGAGGTCATTGGCTCACGGTGCTGGTTTCTGTTTAGTTCTCTTTTAAATTTCTTTACTTTTGATTTGCTTTGGAAAAACATGCGCCGTCTTGTCAGGACATTGAGGTGTCTTGTCTTGTCAGGACATTGAGGTGTCTTGTCTTGTCAGGACATTGAGGTGTCTTGTCTTGTCAGGACATTGAGGTGTCTTGTCTTGTCAGGACATTGAGGTGTCTTGTCTTGTCAGGACATTGAGGTGTCTTGTCTTGTCAGGACATTGAGGTGTCTTGTCTTGTCAGGACATTGAGGTGTCTTGTCTTGTCAGGACATTGTGTTGTCTTGTCAGGACATTGAGGTGTCTTGTCTTGTCAGGACATTGAGGTGTCTTGTCTTGTCAGGACATTGAGGTGTCTTGTCTTGTCAGGACATTGAGGTGTCTTGTCTTGTCAGGACATTGAGGTGTCTTGTCTTGTCAGGACATTCTGTTGTCTTGTCAGGACATTGAGGTGTCTTGTCTTGTCAGGACATTGAGGTGTCTTGTCTTGTCAGGACATTGAGGTGTCTTGTCAGGACATTCTGTTGTCTTGTCAGGACATTGTGGTGTCTTGTCAGGACATTGTGGTGTCTTGTCAGGACATTGTAGTGTGTGTGTGTCTGTGTTAATCCACCACAGCTGATTAAGGGCTGGGTTGCTGCTGAGGGAAGCAGGGCCCCAGGGAAGCCCTGGGTTACACGTCAGTGAACCTGCTCTCGCTCTGCAACAATGATTACCCATCGGTTCCCCTTTCACACCACATTCATGAAAACCTTCCGTTCAGACCAGTCGGTGAGCATGATGGAGGAGGGGTGTGCAGAGAACATAAAGACAGGAAACAACCACCCACAAGCCCCAACACAGTCTATCACTGGTGCAGAACATAAAGACAGGAAACAACCACCCCACAAACCCCAACACAGTCCTATCTGGTGCAGAGAACATAAAGACAGGAAACAACCACCACACATCCCAACACAGTCTATCTGGTGCAGAGAATACAAAGACAGGAAACAACCACCCACAAAACCCAACACAAAACAGGCTACCTAAATATAGTTTCCCAATCCGAGACGATGACTAACACCTGCCTCTGATTGAGAACCATATCCAGGCCAAACAAGAAATATACAAACTAGACACGACATAAAATGCCCCCCAGCTTACGTCCTGACCAACACTAAAACAAGGAAAACATACAAGAACTATGGTCAGCACGTGACCCAGTGCGGACTCTGAATGCACAACCCTAAACCTATAGGGGAGGTCTGGGTGGGCATCTGTCCCGTGGTGGCGGCTCTGGCTCTGGACACATGGACCTCACTCCATCATTGTCTTTGTCCCCACCTCCTTGGCGTCCTTTGAGTGGTGAGGAATAGCTCATGACCGAGGGTAGCTCAGGACTGAAGGGTAGCTCAGGCCTGAGGGGTTGCTCAGGACTGAAGGGTAGCTCAGGCTGGTTGACGGCTCTGGCAACTTCTGGTTGACTGGCGGCTCTGGCATATCCTGGCTGACTGGAGGCTCTGGCATATCGGGGCGGCAGCGCCTAGTGGTTAGAAGTTGGACTAGTAACCGGAAGGTTGCGAGTTTCAAACCCCCGAGCTGACAAGGTACAAATCTGTCGTTCTGCCTGAACAGGCAGATTAACCCAGGCCGTCGTGAAAATAAGAATATATGTTCTTAACTGACTTCCTAATAAAGGTGAAATTAAATTTTAAAGATCTGGCTGACTGGCGGCTCTGGCGGATCTAGCTGACTGGCGGCTCTGGCAGATCCTGGCTGAATGGCGGCTCTGGCAGATCCAACTGACTGGCGGCTCTGGCGGCTTATGACAGACTCATGTCGCGGGAACTCTAGCAGCTCTGGACAGGCGGGAGACTCTAGCAGCTCTGGACAGGCCCGGGATACTCTGGCAGCTCTGGACAGACGGGGAGACTCTAGCAGCTCTGGACAGGAGAGACTCGCAGCTGGACAGACGGGAGACTCTAGCAGCTCTGGACAGGATACTCTAGCAGCTCGACAGACAGGGAGACTCTAGCAGCTCTGGACAGACGGACAGCTCCAGGCGGCACTGGGCAGACGGACAGCTCGGGGCGGCTGGGCAGGCCCAGATAGCTCAGGCGGGCTGCGCAGACTGGAGACTCGGCAGCGCTTGAGAGGGCTCTGGCAGCTGGACAGAGGAGCTCTGGCGCCTCTAGACTGAGGCGGAAGCTCTGGCAGCGCCGGACAGGCGGGAGACTCCGGCAGTGCTGGAGGAGGAAGGTTCTGGCCGTGCTGGACAGAGGAGCTCTGGCGCCTCTGGACTGAGGGGCTGAAACTCTGGTAGCCGGACAGGCGGGAGCACCTGCATTGATGGGACAGAGAGACAGCCTGGTGCGGGGTGCCGGCACTGGTAGAAATACGCTCCCTCCGGGCAAATGCTTTGCATACTACGCCAACTGCTCTCTCTCTTCACTCTCCTCCAATTCTGTTAACAACTCCTCAGAGTGTCTCCTCATCTCCATTCGTTCACTCTCCTCCAATCTGTCCAATAACTCTCGACCCTCTCAGACTCAGCCCTCCCAACCTTGCGACAGCTCCCAAGTCCCCCCCCATGCTTTTTTTTGGGGCTGCTCTCGGGCTTCCTTGCCAGTCGCGTTCCCTTGTATCGATGGCTCCTCTCTCAAGGCTGCCTCTGCTCACCTCCAGTGCCTCCACCTGTTCCCTTGGTGGCGTCCCCACCAGCCTGGATCTCCTCCCATGTGTAGCAACCCTTGCCATCAACACATCTTCCCTGTCCAGGAATCCTGACATTTCTGCTGCTGCTTTTGCTGGTGCACCTTGGGGCGGCGACACTCCCCTGGCTTTGCCCAGGGTCCTCTCCTGTCGAGGATTTCCTCCCACTTCCAAGAGTCTTGTGTCTTCGGCCGCTGTTGCTGTTGCTGCTGCCCGTTACCACGCTGCTTGGTCCTGTTGTGGTGGGTGGTTCTGTAAGGGTTTTCCTCCTCCTCTTCGTCTGAAGAGGAGAGGCGAGAAGCATCGGAGGACACTTACCACGCTGCGCATTGGTCCTCCGATCCTTCTCGCCTCTCCTCTTCAGACAGAGATACACCTGAGCTCAATTTCGAGCCAGAGCCACCAAATACTTATGTAAATAAGATATTTCTGTGTTTTTTAAAATAAAATTGAATACTTGAATAATTAAATAATTGAATACTTACTTAAATATGGAAAAAGTTAAGAAAATGTGGATACTGTACATATTTCTCTCAAGTGAGTAAGAGGTCACAAGGTCTCAGGGCCAGATGGATTACCAGGAAGTGTACTGCGAGCATGCACTGACCATCTGCAAGTGTATTCACTGACATTTTCAGCCTCTCCCCTTGTCGACTCGCCAATACCAACATGTTTAAACAGAGCCACCATAAGTCTCTGTGCCCAAGAACACGAGAGGTAACTTAGACTCGTTGCACTCAAGTCTGTCGCCATGAAGTGATTTGAAAGGGAGTGGTCATGGCTCACATCAACACCATTGTCCCAAAAAATCGGTGGCCGTGTGGTGCCAGGACCCAACAACCTCTCCCTCCAATGTGATCAAGAGCCGAAGGAGATGATTGTGAGACCCAACCCGAGGAAAAAGGGAGGGACGACATCTCCATTCTCATCAACGGGGCTGTAGGGGGAGCAGGTTGAGACTATCATGTTCCAAACACACCAAGATAGTCGTGAAGAGGCACGACAAAACCTATTTCTCTCAGGAGACTTCTGGAAAAGATTTGGCATGGGTCATGAGATCCTCAAGGTTCTACAGCTGCACCATGAGAGCATCCTGGACCGGTTGCATCACTGCCTGGTATGGCAACTGCCCGGCCTCCGACCGTAAGGCTACAGAGGGTAGTGCATACGGCTCAGTACATCACTGGGGCCAAGCTTCCTGCCATCCAGGACCTCTATACCAGGCGGTGTCAGAGGAAGGCTAAAATTGTCAAAGACTCCAGCCACGCTAGTCATAGACTGTTCTCTGCCAACAAGTAAAGCGGTACCGGAGCGCCAAGCCTAGGTCCAAGAGGCTTCTAAACAGCTTCTGCTGTAGCTTCTACCCCCAAGCCCATAAGACTCATGAACATCTAATCAAAAAGGTTATCCAGACTATTTGGGCATTTGCAACTCCCCTCCCCTTTTTACAACACTGCTACTCTCTATATAGTCACTTTAATAACTCTACCTACATGTACATACTACCTCAATTACCTCTACCCAACCAGTACCCCCTGTATATAGTCTCGCTATTGTTATTTTACTGCTGCTCTTTAATTACTTGTTTCTTTTAATTCTTATTCTTATTTTTATTTTTTTAACTATGGGCTTGTAAGTAAGCATTTCACTGTGTAAGGTCCTGTTGTATTCGGGCGCACATGTGACTAATATAATTTGATTTAAAGGAGGGTGATGGGGTTTAGTCAGGGTTGGAATCGGAGGACAGATTCCCTTCATAGGCTGGTGACTGAGACTTATGGGATGCCAGGAAGACATGATGAGACCTGCCATTTAGACACACGCCAGTCTCAGACTCCAAAAAAGCTTCCAGAGAAAGATTTCTCAGAGGAGGATTAAAATATGACTCAAAGACAATCTGATTGGCAGATACATTTTTGGAGGGAGCTCGATATATTTTCTGTCACGTGTGAAATGGAAATATGTTTGTTTCTCCCATGAGACACCCTCAGAGAGTGGGGTCACGACTAGGGTCAGACATTATCAAC
>NW_026283604.1:0-4637 GCF_023373465.1 Oncorhynchus keta
CAGGTAGTAGTAGTGGTTAGCGGCAGGGTAGCCTAGTGGTTAGAGCGGTGGACTAGTAACCTGGAAGGTTGCAAGTTCAAACCCCTGAGCTGACATGGTACAAATCTGTCGTTCTGCCCCTGAACAAGCAGTTAACCCACTGATCTTAGGCCGTCATTGAAAATAAGAATTTGTTCTTAACTGACTTGCCTGGTTAAATAAAGGTAAAAAAATAAATCTATGGCTGACTACACACACTAATTTCATGACATGACTCAAGCCGTAGAGATACAATACAAATGTTCTATTTAATTCTGTCCACACGGCATAAACTGCATCATATACAGGCAACGGCCATAATTACAGACTCATTAACTGATCCTGCATGGCTACATTGGTGGAGCGTGGCTACGTTGGTAGAGCATGGCTACATTGGTGGAGCATGGCTACGTTGGTAGAGCATGGCTACGTTGGTAGAGCATGGCTATAGAGCATGGCTACGTTGGTAGAGCATGGCTACGTTGGTAGAGCATGGCTATAGAGCATGGCTACGTTGGTAGAGCGTGGCTACGTTGGTAGAGCATGGCTACGTTGGTAGAGCATGGCTACGTTGGTAGAGCGTGGCTACGTTGGTAGAGCATGACTACGTTGGTAGAGCGTGGCTACGTTGGTAGAACGTGGCTACGTTGGTAGAGCATGACTACGTTGGTAGAGCGTGGCTACGTTGGTAGAGCGTGGCTACGTTGGTAGGCGTGACTACGTTGGCGTGGCTACGTTGGTAGGCGTGGCTACGTTGGTAGAGCATGACTACGTTGGTAGAGCGTGGCTACGTTGGTAGAGCGTGGCTACGTTGGTAGAGCATGACTACGTTGGTAGAGACATGGCTACGTTGGTAGAGCATGGCTACGTTGGTAGAGCATGGCACGTTGGTAGAGCATGGCTACGTTGGTAGAGCATGGCTACGTTGGTAGAGCATGGCTACGTTGGTAGAGCATGGCTACGTTGGTAGAGCATGGCTACGTTGGTAGAGCATGGCTATAGAGCATGGCTACGTTGGTAGAGCATGGCTACGTTGGTGGAGCATGGCTACGTTGGTAGAGCATGGCTACGTTGGTAGAGCATGGCTACGTTGGTAGAGCATGGCTACGTTGGTAGAGCATGGCTCGTTGGTAGAGCGTGGCTACGTTGGTAGAGCATGGCTAGAGCATGGCTACGTTGGCAGAGCATGGCATAGGCATGACTACGTTGGTAGAGCATGGCTACGTTGGTAGAGCATGGCTATAGAGCATGGCTACGTTGGTAGAGCATGGCTACGTTGGTAGAGCATGGCTACGTTGGTAGAGCATGGCTACGTTGGTAGAGCAGACTATAGAGCATGGCTACGTTGGTAGAGCATGGCTACGTTGGTAGAGCATGACTACGTTGGTAGAGCATGACTACGTTGGTAGAGCATGGCTATAGAGCACATGGCTACGTTGGTAGAGCATGGCTATAGAGCATGGCTACGTTGGTAGAGCTGGCTATAGAGCATGGCTACGTTGGTAGAGCATGGCTATAGAGCATGGCCGTTGGTAGAGCATGCTATAGAGCATGGCTACGTTGGTAGAGCATGGCTATAGAGAGCATGACTCACGTTGGTAGAGCATGGCTACGTTGGTAGAGCATGGCTATAGAGCATGGCTACGTTGGTAGAGCATGGCTACGTTAGTAGCATGGCTACGTTGGTAGAGCATGGCTACGTTGGTAGAGCATGGCTATAGAGCATGGCTACGTTGGTAGAGCATGGCTATAGAGCATGACTACGTTGGTAGAGCATGGCTACGTTGGTAGAGCATGGCTATAGAGCATGGCTACGTTGGTAGTGCATGGCTACGTTGGTAGAGCATGGCTACGTTGGTAGAGCATGGCTACGTTGGTAGAGCATGGCCGTTGATAGATCATGGCTCACGCTTGGTAGAGCATGACTATAGGCATAGACCACGTTGGCAGAGCATGGCTATAGAGGCATGGCTAAGAGCACATATGTCAGAGTCAAGGCCCGGCCACATCCGGCCCGCGAGAAGGTTTTTTACGGGGCCCCTGGGATGATCTTGATTTATTATTAGAACCGCCCGCAGACCGCAGCAAGCCGGCAGCCCGCAGATCTTTACACGCACCAATACTACATTTCCCACAATGCAACGGTGACGCACCGAGCAGTAGGCTGCTTCATTTCAATATTTATTGGCACAGCAGTTGTCAGCATCACAGTAAAATTAACTTTCAGATACCCATCAAAAATGGCAAAACGGAAGGTGGACACTGAGAACCGGGGGTTTCAAACAAGGTGGGAGTCGGAGTATTTGTTCACGGAGGTAGCTGGAAAACCTGTGTGTCTTCTGTGTGGAGAAAGTGTGGCGGTACTGAAAGAGTATAATCTGAGACGACATTATGAAACGAAACACGCGGACAAAAAAACAAGAATATGGACATGGAACAAAGGCTACAAAAGGCAGAGGAATTAAAACGAGGCCTCAAATCTCGACAGGCTCTGTTCAAAAAGCCAAATCACAAGGCCAGGCTGCTGTCAAGGCCAGTTTTATTTTGGCAGAAGAGATCGCTAAATCAGCCCGGGGATTTCAAAACTGCATGAGGGGGATTTCATCAAAAACTGCATGATTAAAGTTTGTGACGAAGTTTGCCCAGAAAAAGGCAACTCTTTTTAAATGTGAGTCTGAGCAGAAACACCATTGCCGAGAGAGTAGACCAGTTGTCCATCAATCTAAAAGAGCAGCTTGTGAAAAAGGGAAAAGATTTCATTGCATATTCCTTGGCTGTGGATGAGAGCACCGACATTTTCTGACATTGCCCAGTTGTCAATTTTCATCCGCGGAGTGGACTCCAGCCTAAGCGTGACAGAGGAGTTTTTGGTTTACGTCCTATGCATGGCACAACTACGGGGCATGATTTGTATGAAGAGGTGTCAAGATGTGTAAATGAGATGGAGCTGCCTTGGGAAAAACTCGTGGGTTTGACAACCGACGGAGCACCTGCGATGTGTGGACACAGGAGCCGGACTGGTGGCGAAGATACGGGAAAAGATGCAAGAGGAAAACGCGACAGGTGAGCTGAACAGCTTATCATTGTATCATACACCAGGAAGCGTTTGTGCGGTAAAGCCTTGAAAATGGAGTTGATGTAATGAGCATCATCACGCGCACAGTTAACTTTATCAGAGTCAAAGGTTTGAATCACCGCCAGTTCAAGGCATTTGACGGAGTTAGAAACGGAGCATGGTGATTTGCCTTATCACACAGAGCAGCGATGGCTAAGCCAGGGAAAGGTGCTTCAAGATGTTTCGAAGCCAGGAGGAGATTTGTCTGTTCTGGACAGCAAAGGGAAAGACACAAACACAACTCCGAGACGAAATGTTTCTGTGTGAAATGGCTTTTCTGTGTGACATTACGAGTCATCTGAATGCAATGAACTTGCAGCTGCAGGGTCGGGATCGTGTCATCTCTGATATGTACAGTACAGTGAAGGCATTTAAAACCAAACTGACTCTGTGGGAGACGCAGATGCGGAAAGAAAATTTGAGCCACTTTCCCAGCTGCCAGACCATGAAAGAGAAGCTTTCTACCAGTGCGTTCCCGAGCGCACAGTTGGCTGATAAAATAGGTATGCTTGCCGCTGACTTTCGACGCCGATTTGCTGACTTTGAAGCACAAAAAGCAGGTTGGAACTGCTCGGTAACCCATTTGCTGTTGACGTGGAAAGCTCACCACCAAACCTCCAAATGGAGTTGATTGACCTCCAATGCAATGATGCACTGAGGGCAAAATATGCGGCAGTGGGTGCTGCGGAGTTCGCCCGTTTCCTCCCGACACAATGCCCCAGCTGCGCATCCAGGCTGCTCAAACGTTGTCTATGTTTGGCAGCACATACCTGTGTGAACAACTGTTTTCTTTGATGAACTTGAACAAAACATCACACAGAAGTCGACTTACTGCTGAACACCTCCACTCAATTCTGAGGATTTCTCAGCTCAGAGTTTCCAAATTCCGAACATTGATGAACTGTAGGAAAGATGGGAATACCAAGTATCACCTCAACCTTAAACAGTGAATTACATTTAGTAACACATATTTAGAGTTTTTAATGGTTCGTTTAAAGTTAAAGTTTATTGAGCTTTCATTCGTGATGGAGTATTTTCCTTAAACAAAGTGTTGTTTTGATTAATAGATTTCTGGCACCTTTATTTATCAGCTTCTAACTAATACTAGAGCTAAAAGATTTTAGTGAGGATGATAGTAGCACCACACATTGCTTTTTTTAAAAGTAATTAGCCCACTTTTGCTAAAATAGAAAATATAGGCTTACCGATGGTACTTAACAATTAGGTTTCTTTCATTTTAATGTCTATGTTATAGATTTTTATAAAGGAAATTTGTCTTTTGTGTCTGTTGAAAATTAAAGATTACTGACAGAGCCATAAGAAAATATTGCTTTATTTATCTGATCATATTGGAATATATTTGTTAGGTTTTCAGTAGGTTCAATTAGGTTCACTAGACTATATGCGTCATTTAAAAATTTTTCAATGAACATTCGAACAGTCCGGCCCTCGGCTTGTAGCTAAATTTCTTATTTGGCCCTCCGTCCATTTGACTTTGACACCC
>NW_026283605.1:0-9463 GCF_023373465.1 Oncorhynchus keta
GAGACATAATTAAAGTAGAGGTTGCATTCCTGTTAGAACAGGCTGAGGAGGTACAGAGAGGGGTGATGTACTCGTGTGTGTGTGTGTGTGTGTGTGTGTGGGTGTGTGTGTGTGTGTGTGTGTGTGTGTGTGTGTGTGTGTGTGTGTGTGTGTGTGTGTGTGTGTGTGTGTTACCTTGATACACCTAGGTGGAATCGCTTTGGAGCTGGATTGGCCTGTGGAGGTGAATCGGATCCAGAACCTTTTGATTGGATGTTTGCCAGCGGCAGCTTGACTCTCCTGAGAAAGAGAGAATGGAGTGAGAGAGTGGAGCCAGAGAGTGGAGTGAGAGAGTGGGTGAGAGGGGAGTGGAGAGAGAGAGTGGAGCCAGAGGTAGGTGAGAGGGAGTGGGTGAGAGAGTGGAGAGAGAGAGTGAGCGAGTGGAGGTGAGAGAATGGAAGAATGGAGTGAGAGAGTAGAGAGTGAGAGGAAGTTGGAGTGAGAGAGTAGAGTGAGAGAAGTGGAGCGAGAGAGTGGGAGTGAGAAGGGTGGGAGATAGAGAGTGAGCGAGTGGAGGTAGAAGAATGGAGAAGAATAGGTGAGGAGAGAGTAGAAGTGAAGAGAGTGGAGGAGAGAGTAGAGTGGAGAGAGTAGGTAGGAGTGGAGCGAGAGAGTGGAGCGAGTGGGAGGAGAGTGAGTGGAGTGATGAGAGTGGAGCGAAGTGGAAGTGAGAAGAGTGGAAGCGAAGAGAGTGGAGCGAGCGGTAGGTGAGAGTGGAAGTGAGAGAGTGGGCGAGAGAGTGGAGCGAGAGAGTAGAGCAGAGGAGAGTGAGAGAGTGGAGTGAGAGAGTAGAGAGAGAAGTGAGCAAGTGGAGAAGAGAGAATGGAGAGAATGGAGTGAGAGAGGCAGAGGAGAGAGAGTGGAGAGAGAGCAGAGGAGAGAGTGGAGCGAGAGAGTGGAGTGAAGAGAGTGGAGATAGAGAGTGAGAGAGTGAATGGAGAGAATGGAGAGAGATGGAGTGAGAGGAGAGAGGAGAGAGTGGTGAGAGAGTAGAGGGAGAGTGGAGTGAGAGAGTGGAGCGAGAGAGTGGAAGCAGGGAGAGAGAGAGTAGGAGGAGAAGAGGAGCGAGGAGGGAGGAGAAGTGGAGCGAGAGCGGAGAGAGTGGAGGAAGAGTGGAGGAGAGAGTGGAGCGAGAGAGTGGAGCGAGAAGAGTGGAGCAGAGTGGGAGAGAGAGAGTGGAGAGAAGAGAGTGGAGAGAGAGAGGAGCGAGCGAGAGGAGAGAATGGAGAGAATGGAGTGAGAGAGTAGAGAGAGAGTAGAGTGAGAAGAGCAAGTGAGAGAGAAGTGGAAGCGAGAGAGTGGAAGTGAGAGAGTGGGATATAGAGAGTGACGAGTAGGGAGGAGAGAATGGAGAGAATGGAGTGAGAGTAGTAGAGTGAGAGAGTGAGTGAGAGAGTAGAAGTGAGAGAGGAGGTGAGAGAGTGGAAGCGAAGAGAGTGGAGCGAAGTGGAGTGAGAGAGTGGGTGAGAGAGTGGGCGAAGAAGTGGAAGCGAGTGAGTGAGAAGTGGAGTGAGAGGAAGTGGAGTGGGTGGGTAGGAGAGAGTGGAGTGAGTGGAGTGAGAGAGTGGAGCGAGAGAGTGGAGCGAGAGTGGAGTGAGAGAGTGGAGTGAGAGAGTGGAGGAGTGGGTGAGAGAGAGTGGAGCGAGTGGAGTGAGAGAGGTGGATGAGTGGAGTGAAGAGTGGAAGCAGAGAGAGACAGATAAACCAACATAAAACACAGGAAACAATGTTAATAATAAAGGTATCCAGCTATGTGTAAGGGAAGCAGAGCATTAAACCGTTATGAATCCCTGAGATACAGATGCAGCCAGAACAAAGTCCTGACATCATCAACCCCTGGAGGTCAGCTATAGTAAGTAGCTCCTAGTCCCACGGAAGAGACAGCTGAGCGTGAGTATTGGATCTGAATATCGTTTCTACCTTTTCACAGTCTCCTGTCCTCCCGAGTTTCCTGCATGCATTGGCTGGTAGTTCTCTGTCTGCAGTGAGTTTCTGTTTGTGTTTTCATTTGACAGACCAAAAGACTGTGTAGAAAGGGTCACAGATACGTTGACCTCCATCCAAGTCAGAGGTCGTCCAGGTCTCGTCTCTCCTACGTTATCCCCCTCCCCTGCATGTCTCCAGAGAAGCATGTATTTACTATAAGTAGATACACAGGATTATATTGGTGTGACCCTGTCTCCTCTGTCTGTCTCTCAATTCTCTTCCATTTCAATGTAACGGCTATATATCTGGAAATATATGTTTACATTGTGAAATAAATCAAACAAAAGTGAAAAAATTATGAAAAAAATGTTAAGTTCCAAAAGAATACATACATTTCAAATGTCATATTATATGCAAATCGTTTAAATACAAAAGATAAAATAAATAAGCATAAATATGGGTTGTATTTACAATGGTGTTTGTTTCTTCACTGGTTGCCCTTTTCTCGTGGCAACAGGTCACACATCTTGCTGCTGTGATGGCACACTGTGATATTTCACCCAGTAGATATGGGAGTTTATCAAATTTGTGTTTGTTTTCTAATTCTTTGTGTATCTGTGTAATCTGAGGGAAATATGTCTCTCTAATATGGTCATACATTGGGCAGGAGGTTAGGAAGTGCAGCTCAGTTTCCACCTCATTTTGTGGGCAGTGAGCACATAGCCTGTCTTCTCTTGAGAGCCATGTCTGCCTACGGCGGCCTTTCTCAATAGCAAGGCTATGCTCACTGAGTCTGTACATAGTCAAAGCTTTCCTTAAGTTTGGGTCAGTCACAGTGGTCAGGTATTCTGCCAGTGTGTACTCTCAGTTTAGGGCCAAGTAGCATTCTAGTTGGCTCAGTTTTTTGTTAATTCTTTCCAGTTGCGTCAAGTAATGATCTTTTTGTTTTCTCATGATTTGTTTTGGTCTAATTGTATCCAGGACCAGCTTGCTTAGGGGACTCTTCTCCAGGTACATCTCTCTGTAGGGTCTGTTTGTGAACAGAGCCCCAGGACCAGCTTGCTTAGGGACTCTTCTCCAGGTTCATCTCTCTGTAGGGTCTGTTTGTGAACAGAGCCCCAGGACCAGCTTTGCTTAGGGGACTCTTCTCCAGGTTCATCTCTCTGTAGGGTCTGTTTGTGAACAAGAGCCCCAGGACCAGCTTGCTTAGGGGACTCTTCTCCAGGTTCATCTCTCTGTAGGGTCTGTTTGTGTTTGTGAACAGAGCCCCAGGACCAGCTTGCTTAGGGGACTCTTCTCCAGGTTCATCTCTCTGTAGGGTCTGTTTGTGTTTGTGAACAGAGCCCCAGGACCAGCTTGCTTAGGGGACTCCTTCTACGGGTTAATTTCTCTGTAGGGTCTGTTTGTGTTTGTGAACAGAGCCCCAGGACTCCAGCTCGCTTAGGGGACTCTTCTCCAGGTTCATCTCTCTGTAGGGTCTGTTTGTGCTTAGAACAGAGCCCCAGGACCAGCTTGCTTAGGGACTCTTCTCCAGGTTCATTCTCTGTAGGGTGTGTTTGTGTTTGTGAACAGAGCCCCAGGACCAGCTTGTTTAGGGTACTCTTCTCCAGGTTCATCTCTCTGTAGGGTCTGTTTGTGTTTGTGAACAGAGCCCCAGGACCAGCTTGCTTAGGGGACTCTTCTACGGTTAATTTCTCTGTAGGTGACGGCTTTGTTATGGAAGGTTTGGGAATCACTTCCTTTTATGTTTTTGTAGAATCTAACGTCTCTTTCCTGGATTTTGATAATTAGCAGGTATCTTCCTAATTCTGCTCTGCATGCATTATTTGGTGTTTTACATTGTTCACGGAGGATATTTATTGTAGAATTCTGCGTGCAGAGTCTCAATTTGGTGTTTGTCCCATTTTGTGAATTCTTGGTTGGTGAGCGGACCCCAGACCTCACAACCATTAAGGGAGATGGGTTCTATAACTGATTCAAGTACTTTTAGCCAGATCCTAACTGGTGTGTCGAATTTTATGTTCCTTTCGATGGCATAGTGTCAGGTTGTACAAGGATCGGAGACAGGCGCAGGAATACGTAATACATTTACATTTACATTTAAGTCATTTAGCAGACGCTCTTATCCAGAGCGACTTACAAATTGGTGCATACACCTTATGACATCGCCCTGGGGCTCTGTTCACAAACACAAACAGACCCTACAGAGAGATGAACCCGAGAAGAGTCCCCTAAGCAAGCTGGTCCTGGGGCTCTGTTAACAAACACAATAGAGGGTTTAATAATCCACAATATGTCATGAAAACAGGGACGAAGCCCAAAACAAACCTACACATGAAATACATGTAAAACAAACAAAAGAGAGAGAGGGAGGTGGTGGTGAAGTTGTCCGGGCCGGAAGCAGTGATTTGATAGGTGAAGCTGTTTTGTACACAGTGTTGGCAGTCACACGCAGCAGCCGGAGACGGCGCCCAACATGGCCCGTACTGCTCTGTCGTCACCACGGTTACACTGATTCCGCTGCGGGGCCCTACAAGCATGCTGGGTAGTATATTACAGGATGTGCTCTGCGCGCTGTCATGGCGACAGTGTTTAAGAATCGCTATGGTGACAGGTATTAACACAGACAGAGTAGGTGTGGAAAGAGCAGGCGAGGCGATCACATCAGTGGCAGTGTCCCAAATTCCACTCTATTCCCTTCAGTATTTAGTGCACTAGATTTAACCAATATGCACTATTATAGGAAAAAGGGATGCACATTTGAGATGCACATGGAGTGTCTGGTACTGGTCCCACTGCTACAGAATGATGCCGGAGTTGAAGTCCGCAGTTTGACTCCTGACCAATTGTACATATGATTCCGTTGTTTACCATGGCCGACATGAGACTAGGTGATTTCTCACCTCGATCTGGACGAGGATTTTTTTCTTTATTGAGTCAAACGCAACGGATGATCTTCCTGGAGCCCAAATCCCGTAGGAAGAGAGAGATGCATCTATCTCACCTGGCAAGACTACGTCAGCGATTCGGGATAATCCACCTCTACCCTCCGTTCTCATGTGACCGGAGAATAAACTGGATGAGCTCTTTTTCGAGACCAAAAGGACATTTAAAAACATAGAAAAATATCTTGATGTTTCACTGAGTCTGAATGAGGGTTTTAAATGGGTTTTCATTGGCCAGGGCAGAACAGCAGCCTTCAAACAGACAGGAATTAGCAATACAAACTGGTGCTGGTGTAACGGATGTGAAACGGCTAGCTAGTTAGCTGGTGGTGCTGGTGTAACGGATGTGAAACGGCTAGCTAGTTAGCGGTGGGTGCTGGTGTAACGGATGTGCAAACGCTAGCTAGATTAGCGGTGGTGCTGGTGTAACGGATGTGAAACGGCTAGCTGAAGTTAGCGCTGGTGCAGGTGTAACGGATGTGAAACTGCTAGCTAGTTAGCGGTGGTGCAGGTGTAACGGATGGAAACGCGCTAGCTAGTTAGCGCTGGTGCTGGTGTAACGGATGTGAAACGGCTAGCTAGTTAGCGCTGGTGCTGGTGTAACGGATGTGGAAACGGCTAGCTAGTTAGCGCTGGTGCTGGTGTAGCGGATGTGAAACGGCTAGCTAGTTGGCGCTGGTGCTGTGTAACGGATGTGAAACGGCTAGCTAGTTACGGTGTGCTGTAACGGATGTGAAACGGCTAGCTAGTTAGCGGTGTTGCTGGTGTAACGGATGTGAAACGGCTAGCTAGTTAGCGCTGGTGCTGGTGTAACGGATGTAAACGGCTAGCTAGTTAGCGCTGGTGCTGGTGTAACGGATGTGAAACGGCTAGCTAGTTAGCGCTGGTGCTGGTGTAACGGATGTAAACTGCTAGCTAGTTAGCGCTGAGTGCTGGTGTAACCGGATGTGAAACGGCTAGCTAGTTAGTGCGGTGGTGCTGGTTTAACGGATGTGAAAAGGCTAGCTAGTTAGCGGTAGTGCTGTTGTAACGGATGTGAAACGGCTAGCTAGTTAGCGCTGGTGCTGGTGTAACGGATGTGAAACGGCTAGCTAGTTAGCGGTAGTGCTGTTGTAACGGATGTGGAACGGCTAGCTAGCTAGCGCTGGTGCGCGCTAAATAGCGTCTCAATCGGGTCTATGTCGACGCGACCCACTGACAAGGACTTTCAATCGCTATTTAGGACTGTGCCACCGACTGTGGGCTCTACTTCTCCGTGGCTGATGTAAGTCATTCATTTGAGCGCGTTAACCCTTGCAAGGCTGCCCCTGCACAGACGGCATCCCCAGCCATGACCGCAGAGCATTCACAGCCCAACTGACTGTTTTTACAGACATATTCAATCTCTCCCTATCACGAGTCTGTTGTCCCCACTTTCTTTAAGATATACAGCATCTTCAAGATATACTTTCTTCAAGATATACAGCATTTCTCCTGTACCCAAGAAAATGCAAAAACTGAACTAAATGACTATCGCCGCATAGAACTCACTTCTGTCATCATGTGTTCGAGTGCTTTGAGAGGCTTGTTCAGGATTATATCACCTCTACCTTACCTGATACCTTAGACCCACTTACATTTGCTTACTGCCCCTATAGACCCACCAGACGATGCAATCGCCATCAATCTGCACACTTCCCTAATCCATCTGAACAAGAGAATACCCATGTAAGAATTATATTCATTGACTATAGCTGGGTCTCAACCCCGCCCTGGGCAGCAGGAGTACCTGCTGATGAGGCCGCCCCAGGTGGTGAGGGTGGAAACAACAGCTCCACTTTGCTGATCTTCAACACAGAGGCCCCACAAGGGTGTGTGCTCAGACCCTCCTGTACTCCCTGTTCACCCATGACTGTGTGGCCGCGCACACCTCCAACTCAATGAAACAACAGTAGTAGGATTACCAACAATGACGAGACATCCTACAGGGAGAAGGTGGGAGAATGGTGCCAGAAAACATCTCACTTAATGTCAACAAAACAAAGGAGCTGATCGTGTACTTCAGGAAACAGCCCCTAACCACATCGATGGGACCGCAGTGGAGAAGGTGAAAAGCTTCAAGTTCCTTGGCGTACACATTACTGACCATCTGAAATGGTCCCCAACACAGACAGTGTGGTGAAGAAGGTGCAACAGCGCCTCTTCAACCTCAGGAGGCTGACAAAATGTGGCTTGTCACCTAAAACCCTCACAAACTTCTACAGATGCACAATTGAGAGCATCCTGTCGGGCTGTATCACCGCCTGGTACAGCAACTGCTCCGCCCTCAACTGCTGGGCTCTCCTGAGGGTAGTGAGGTCTGCCCAACGCATCACCGGGGACAAACTACCTGCCCTTCAGGACACCTACAGCGCCCGATGTCACAGGGAAGGCCATAAAGATCATCAAGGACAACAACCACCGAGCCACTGCCTGTTCACTCCGCTATCATCCAGAAGGAGAGGTACAGGTGCATCAAAGCAGGGACCGAGAGACTGAAAAAGAGCTTCTATCTCAGAGCCATCAGACTGTTAAATAGCCATCAGACTGTTAAATAGACACAGGCTTCCAACCGGTTACGTGTAACCCTGCACCTAAGAGGTTGCTGCCCCATATATATAGACTTGGAATCACTGGCCACCTTAAAAATGTTTAAATAATGTTTGCATACTGCTTCACTCATCTCACATGTATATACTATATTCTATTTTACTCTATATTAGTCAAAGCCACTCCCACATTGTTCAATCTATTTCATTACATTCTTTTACTTTTAGATTTGTGTGTATTGTTAGATACTATTGCACTGTTGGAGCTAGAAACACAAGCATTTAGTTAGATATTACTGCACTGTTGGAGCTAGAAACACAAGCATTTAGTTAGATATTACTGCACTGTAGAGCTAGGAACACAAGCATTTAGTTAGATATTACTGCACTGTAGAGCTAGGAACACAATCATTTAGTTAGATATTACTGCACTGTTGGAGCTAGGAACACAAGCATTTAGTTAGATACTACTGCACTGATGGAGCTAGGAACACAAGCATTTAGTTAGATACTACTGCACTGATGGAGCTAGGAACACAAGCATTTAGTTAGATATTACTGCACTGTTGGAGCTAGGAACACAAGCATTTAGTTAGATATTACTGCACTGATGGAGCTAGGAACACAAGCATTTAGTTAGATACTACTGCACTGATGGAGCTAGGAACACAAGCATTTAGTTAGATATTACTGCACTGATGGAGCTAGGAACACAAGCATTTAGTTAGATATTACTGCACTGATGGAGCTAGGAACACAAGCATTTAGTTAGATACTACTGCACTGTTGGAGCTAGGAACACAAGCATTTAGTTAGATATTACTGCACTGATGGAGCTAGGAACACAAGCATTTAGTTAGATATTACTGCACTGTTGGAGCTAGGAACACAAGCATTTAGTTAGATATTACTGCACTGATGGAACACAAGCATTTAGTTAGATACTACTGCACAGCTAGGAAGCATTTAGTTAGATACTACTGCACTGATACTGAACACAGCATTTAGTTGATACTACTGCACTGCTGGAGCTAGGAACACAAGCATTTAGTTAGATATTACTGCACTGTTGGAGCTAGGAACACAAGCATTTAGTTAGATACTACTGCACTGATGGAGCTAGGAACACAAGCATTTAGTTAGATACTACTGCACTGTTGGAGCTAGGAACACAAGCATTTAGTTAGATACTACTGCACTGATGGAGCTAGGAACACAAGCATTTAGTTAGATACTACTGCACTGTTGGAGCTAGGAACACAAGCATTTAGTTAGATACTACTGCACTGATGGAGCTAGGAACACAAGCATTTAGTTAGATATTACTGCACTGTTGGAGCTAGGAACACAAGCATTTAGTTAGATACTACTGCACTGTTGGAGCTAGGAACACAAGCATTTAGTTAGATACTACTGCACTGATGGAGCTAGGAACACAAGCATTTAGTTAGATATTACTGCACTGTTGGAGCTAGGAACACAAGCATTTAGTTAGATGCTACTGCACTGATGGAGCTAGGAACACAAGCATTTAGTTAGATTACTGACTATTGGAGCTGAACACAAGCATTTGTTAGATACTACTATTACTGCTACTGGAGCTAGGAACACAAGCATTTAGTTAGATACTACTGCACTGATGGAGCTAGGAACACAAGCATTTAGTTAGATACTACTGCACTGATGGAGCTAGGAACACAAGCATTTAGTTAGATATTACTGCACTGCTGGAGCACTGATATTACTGCACTGTTGAGCTAGGAACACAAGCATTTAGTTAGATATTACTGCACTGATGGAGCTAGGAACACAAGCATTTAGTTAGATACTACTGCACTGATGGAGCTAGGAACACAAGCATTTAGTTAGATATTACTGCACTGATGGAGCTAGGAACACAAGCATTTAGTTAGATACTACTGCACTGACTAGGAGCTAGGAACACAAGCATTTAGTTAGATACTACTGCACTGTTGGAGCTAGGAA
>NW_026283606.1:0-942 GCF_023373465.1 Oncorhynchus keta
TGATATAGTTACCCAGTAGAGGTGTGATGATATAGTTATCTGTAGAGGTGTGATGATATAGTTATCTGTAGAGGTGTGTCAGATATAGTTATCTGTAGAGGTGTGATGATATAGTTATCTGTAGAGGTGTGATGATATAGTTATCTGTAGAGGTGTGATGATATAGTTATCTGTAGAGGTGTGATGATATAGTTATCTGTAGAGGTGTGATGATATAGTTATCTGTAGAGGTGTGATGATATAGTTATCTGTAGAGGTGTGATGATATAGTTATCTGTAGAGGTGTGATGATATAGTTATCTGTAGAGGTGTGATGATATAGTTATCTGTAGAGGTGTGATGATATAGTTATCTGTAGAGGTGTGATGATATAGTTATCTGTAGAGGTGTGATGATATAGTTATCTGTAGAGGTGTGATGATATAGTTATCTGTAGAGGTGTGATGATATAGTTATCTGTAGAGGTGTGATGATATAGTTATCTGTAGAGGTGTGATGATATAGTTATCTGTAGAGGTGTGATGATATAGTTATCTGTAGAGGTGTGATGATATAGTTATCTGTAGAGGTGTGATGATATAGTTATCTGTAGAGGTGTGATGATATAGTTATCTGTAGAGGTGTGATGATATAGTTATCTGTAGAGGTGTGATGATATAGTTATCTGTAGAGGTGATGATGATATAGTGATGCTGTAGAGGTGTGATGATATAGTTATCTGTAGAGGTGTGATGATATAGTTATCTGTAGAGGTGTGATGATATAGTTATCTGTAGAGGTGTGATGATATAGTTATCTGTAGAGGTGTGATGATATAGTTATCTGTAGAGGTGTGATGATATAGTTATCTGTAGAGGTGTGATGATATAGTTATCTGTAGAGGTGTGATGATATAGTTATCTGTAGAGGTGTGATGATATAGTTATCTGTAGAGGTGTGATG
>NW_026283607.1:0-1337 GCF_023373465.1 Oncorhynchus keta
GAGACTCTGCTAGCTAGCCAACAGCTAACTGCTAACAGCTAGCCAACGTCTGCTGTTTTGGAATTCAACAACCCGGTCAGGTGGTTTCACATTTTCGTTTCATTGCAGTGCAGCGGTTTTGATTTGTTTGATCGTGGCTGGCTGCATAGCCAGTCTTTGTTTCAAAGATAATTGTGTAGTCTAGACCGATTCCCTAGGTTAGCTAGCCAGCTATTGTCGTTCTTTTAACTCAACGTAACGTAAACAACACTGCTAGCTAGCCAGCTGGCCCCGAATAGCAGCACTGTAGAATTATTACACTCAACGGAACGACTTGATTAGTGTAGTGTCAACAAACGCAGCTACTGCCAGCTAGCCTACTTTAGCAGTACTGTATCATTTTAATCATTTTAGTCAATAAGATTCTTGCTACGTAAGCTTAACTTTCTGAACATTCGAGACGTGTAGTCCGCTTGTCATTCAATTTCCTTGCATTAGCGTAGCCTTTTCTGTAGCCTGTCAACTATGTGTCTGTCTATCCCTGTTCTCTCCTCTCTGCACAGACCATACAAACGCTCCACACCGCGTGGCCGCGACCACCCTAACCTGGTGGTCCCAGCGCGTACGACCCACGTGGGTTCCAGGTCTCTGGTAGCCTCTGGAACTGCCAATCTGCGGCCAACAAGGCAGAGTTCATCTCAGCCTATGCCTCCCTCCAGTCCCTTGACTTCTTGGCACTGACGGAAACATGGATCACCACAGATAACACTGCTACTCCTACTGCTCTCTCCTCGTCCGCCCACGTGTTCTCGCACACCCGAGAGCTTCTGGTCAGCGGGGTGGTGGCACCGGGATCCTCATCTCTCCCAAGTGGTCTTTCTCTCTTTCTCCCCTTACCCATCTGTCTATTGCCTCCTTTGAATTCCATGCTGTCACAGTTACCAGCCCTTTCAAGCTTAACATCCTTATCATTTATCGCCCTCCAGGTTCCCTCGGAGAGTTCATCAATGAGCTTGATGCCTTGATAAGCTCCTTTCCTGAGGACGGCTCACCTCTCACAGTTCTGGGCGACTTTAACCTCCCCACGTCTACCTTTGACTCATTCCTCTCTGCCTCCTTCTTTCCACTCCTCTCCTCTTTTGACCTCACCCTCTCACCCCCCCCCCTACTCACAAGGCAGGCAATACGCTTGACCTCATCTTTACTAGATGCTGTTCTTCCACTAACCTCATTGCAACTCCCCTCCAAGTCTCCGACCACTACCTTGTATCCTTTTCCCTCTCGCTCTCATCCAACACTTCCCACACTGCCCCTACTCGGATGGTATCGCGCCGTCCCAATCTTCAGCTCTCTCTCCC
>NW_026283608.1:0-1560 GCF_023373465.1 Oncorhynchus keta
CTGTACTGCTCAGTGCACAGGGAAGCTGTATCCTACATGTACTGTACTGCTCAGTGCTCAGGAAGCTGTAGCCTACATGTACTGTACTGCTCAGTGCTCAGGGAAGCTGTATCCTACATGTGTACTTGCTCAATGCACAGGGGCTCAATCCTACATGCTGTGCCTCAGTGCACAGAAGCTGCCAGCCTATGCCATGCACTCCAGTGCTCAGAGCATATGGCCACTACATGTACTGTACTGCTCAGTGCTGGGAAGCTGTATCCTATATTGCTATGTGTACTGCTCAGTGCTGAGGCTGTGTATCCTACATGCTAGCACTGCTCAATGCCACAGAGTATCTCTATGTGCTATTGCTATCAGTGCACAGGGAAGATAATCCCTACATGTACTGTGCTGCTCAATACTGGGAAGCTGTATCCTACATGTACTGTACTGCCTCAGTGCACAGGGAAGCTGTATCCTTCATGTACTGTACTGCTCAGTGCTCAGGAAGCTGTTCCTACATGTACTGTACTGCTCAGTGCACAGGGAAGCTGTATCCTGCATGTGCTGTACTGTACTGTACTGCCTCAGCTGCTCAAGGAAGCTGTATCCTACATACGTATTTCTCAGTGTCAGGAACTGCTCAGTGCTCAATGCTGGGAAGCTGTATCCCACATGTACTGTACTGCTCAGTGCAAAGGAAGCTGTATCCTACATGTACTGTACTACCAATGCACAGGGAAGCTGTATCCACATGTACTGTACCCACTCGGTGCTCCCAGAGCTGTATCCTACATGTACTTGCTCAATGCAGAGAGCTGCCATCCTGCATGTGCTAGCCATATCGGATGCTCAGGGAAGCTGTAATCTACCATGTGTACTGCTCAGTGCACAGAGCTAATATCCTGTGTGCTATGCTGCTCAGTGCTCAGGAAGCTGTATCCTACATGTACTGTGCACTCAGTGCACAGGAAGCTATCCTACATGTGCTGTGCTGCTCAGTGTCAGGGCTGTATCACACATGCTTACTGCTCAGTGCACCAGAGCTGCTATCTCATGTACTTTGTACTATAAGGTGCTCAGGGAAGCTGTATCCTACATGTACTGTGCTGCTCAGTGCAACAGGGAAGCTGTATCCTACATGTACTGTACTGCTCAGTGCTCCAGAAGCTGTATCCTGCATGTACTGTGCTGCTCAATGCTCAGGGAAGCTGTATCCTACATGTACAGTACTGTTCAGTGCACATGTGGCACTGAAGTGCTGGGGAAGCTATCCTACATGTACTGTACAGCTCAGTGCTCAGGGGAAGCTGTATCCTACATGTACTGTACTGCTCAATGCCCAGGAGGCTGTATCCTACATGTACTGTACTGCTCAGTGCTGGGAAGCTGTATCCTACATGTACTGTAGTGCTGCTACACTGTGCTGCTCAATGCTCAGGAAGCTGGCCTACATGTGCAGTACTGCTCAGTGCACAGGGAAGCTGTATCTCATGCACTGTACAGCTCAGTGCCTGAGGAAGCATCCTACATGTACTGTACTGCTCAGTGCACAGGGAAGCTGTATCCTACATGTAC
>NW_026283609.1:0-2500 GCF_023373465.1 Oncorhynchus keta
GTCAGGACACATAGTCAGGACACATATCAAGACCATTTCTAGGACAGCTTTTTTCCATCTACGTAACATTGCAAAAATCAGAAACTTTCTGTCCAAAAATTATGCAGAAAAATTAATCCATGCTTTTGTCACTTCTAGTTTAGACTACTGCAATGCTCTATTTTCCGGCTACCCGGATAAAGCACTAAATAAACTTCAGTTAGTGCTAAATACGGCTGCTAGAATCCTGACTAGAACCAAAAAATTTGATCATATTACTCCAGTGCTAGCCTCTCTACACTGGCTTCCTGTCAAAGCAAGGGCTGATTTCAAGGTTTTACCGCTAACCTACAAAGCATTACATGGGCTTGCTCCTACCTACCTCTCTGATTTGGTCCTGCCGTACATACCTACACGTACGCTACGGTCACAAGACGCAGGCCTCCTAATTGTCCCTAGAATTTCTAAGCAAACAGCTGGAGGCAGGGCTTTCTCCTATAGAGCTCCATTTTTATGGAACGGTCTGCCTACCCATGTCAGAGACGCAAACTCGGTCTCAACCTTTAAGTCTTTACTGAAGACTCATCTCTTCAGTGGGACATATGATTGAGTGTAGTCTGGCCCAGGAGTGGGAAGGTGAACGGAAAGGCTCTGGAGCAACGAACCGCCCTTTCTGTCTCTGCCTGGCCGGTTCCCCTCTTTCCACTGGGATTCTCTGCCTCTAACCCTGTTACGGGGGCTGAGTCACTGGCTTGCTGGGGCTCTCTCATGCCGTCCCTGGGGGGGTGCGTCACCTGGGTGGGTTGATTCACTGTTTTGGTCAGCCTGTCTGGGTTGGCGCCCCCCCCCCCCCCCCCCCCTTGGTTGTACCGTGGCGGAGATCTTTGTGGGCTATACTCGGCCTTGTCTCAGGATGGTAAGTTGGTGGTTGAAGATATCCCTCTAGTGGTGTGGGGGCTGTGCTTTGGCAAAGTGGGTGGGGTTATATCCTTCCTGTTTGGCCCTGTCCGGGGTGTCCTCGGATGGGGCCACAGTGTCTCCTGACCCCTCCTGCTCTCAGCCTCAGTATTTATGCTGCAGTAGTTTATGTGTCGGGGGCTAGGGGTCAGTTTGTTATATCTGGAGTACTTCTCCTGTCCTATTCGGTGTCCTGTGTGAATCCTAAGTGTGTAGCTAATTCTCTCCTTCTCTCTTTCTTCCTCTCTCTCGGAGGACCTGAGCCCTAGGACCATGCCCCCAGGACTACTGACATGATGACTCCTTGCTGTCCCCAGTCCACCTGGCCATGCTGCTGCTCAGTTTCAACTGGCCTGGGCCCTAGGACCATGTCCCAGGACTACCTGACATGATGACTCCTTACTGTCCCCAGTCCACCTGGCCATGCTGCTGCTCCAGTTTCAGCTGTTCTGCCTTACTATTATTCAGCCATGCTGGTCATTTATGAACATTTGAACATCTTGGCCACGTTCTGTTGTTATAATCTCCACCCGGCACAGCCAGAAGAGGATGACCACCCCACATATGCTCTCTCTAATTCTCTCTTTCTTTCTCTCTCGGAGGACCTGAGCCCTAGGACCGTGCCCCAGGACTACCTGACATGATGGCTCCTTGCTGTCCACAGTCTACCTGACTGTGCTGCTGCTCCAGTTTCAACTGTTCTGCCTTATTATTATTCGACCATGCTGGTCATTTATGAACATTTGAACATCTTGGTCATGTTCTGTTATAATCTCCACCCGGCACAGCCAGAAGAGGACTGGCCACCCCACATAGCCCGGTTCCTCTGTAGGTTTCTTCCTAGGTTTTGGCCTTTCTATGGAGTTTTTCCTAGCCACCGTGCTTTTACACCTGCATTGTTTGCTGTTTGGGGTTTTAGGCTGGGTTTATGTACAGCACTTTGAGATATCAGCTGATGTACGAAGGGCTATATGAATAAATTTGATTTGATTTGATTTAGTCTATCTCCTGTTTCTGTAGTGAGACAGCTTGATGTACCAGTACACCTCCTGGACAGGACACTAGTCTATCTCCTGTTTCTGTAGTGAGGCAGCTTGATGTACCAGTACACCTCCTGGACAGGACACTAGTCTATCTCCTGTTTCTGTAGTGAGGCAGCTTGATGTACCAGGACACTAGTCTGTCTCCTGTTTCTGTAGTGAGGCAGCTTGATGTACCAGGACACCTCCTGGACAGGACACTAGTCTATCTCCTGTTTCTGTAGTGAGACAGCTTGATGTACCAGTACACCTCCTGGACAGGACACTAGTCTATCTCCTGTTTCTGTAGTGAGACAGCTTGATGTACCAGTACACCTCCTGGACAGGACACTAGTCTATCTCCTGTTTCTGTAGTGAGGCAGCTTGATGTACCAGTACACCTCCTGGACAGGACACTAGTCTATCTCCTGTTTCTGTAGTGAGGCAGCTTGATGTACCAGGACACCTCCTGGACAGGACACTAGTCTATCTCCTGTTTCTGTAGTGAGGCAGCTTGATGTACCAGGACACTAGTCTATCTCCTG
>NW_026283609.1:5000-6813 GCF_023373465.1 Oncorhynchus keta
GCTGCTTGGCTGTGTGAAGAGTCAGCTGGAGGAGTGTTGGTAATTGGACACTTTGTTTGAAATAGTTGTGTAATTGAGAGTTGGTTTAGTGTTCCCGTGGATCTCTTCACCCCAGACTCAATGGATTCACACTGAGATCATCAGTGTCATCAGACTCCAATAGTCAATTACTTAATAAATCACACAGACCTAGCTGTAGTCCCAAACGGCACACTATTCCCTACATAGTGCTATTCCCTACATAGGCTGTGTTTACACAGGCAGCCCAATTCTGATATATATATTTTTGACTAATTGGTATTTTGACCAATCACATCAGATCTTTTCACATCATATATGTTTTAGAGCTGATATGATTGGTCAGAAGACCAATTTGTGAAAAAAATATAACAGAAATGGACTGTGTGTAATCGCAGCCATATTGCACTACTTGTGACCAGAGCCATATGGGCCCTGGTTAAAAGTTGTGCACTATATAGGGAATAGGGTGCCATTTGGGACACTGCCCTACCTAGCTTACTCTGTTTGCAAAGTAGTGGCTGTTAGTGCACGATACACTACCAGTCATTGTTGAATTTTGCTCAGTGCATATTAAATGACTGCTTTTAGTGTTAGACTGTTTTACTGTTCAGTATAATCTTTGTCTTCAACTTGATACCCGACTATAAAAATTAGACAACGACTTTTAAACATGTTTGAATTCCATTTACCAATGTCAACGACTGAGATGGGTCGGAAGGCTGCAAAGACATGCAGGACGTTATCAGACGACTGTATAATGAAGGTGAGATAAATGAGGGATGACTGATGTTAAACTGAGAATACACACGTTCACCAGGGAACACTAACCCCTGGTACAAAGACCATGTGGTCAGGGGAATTAGTCAGATTAGCATGTGTATCATGGGTATGTGTGTGTGTGTGTGTGTGTGTGTGTGTGTGTGTGTGTGTGTGTGTGTGTGTGTGTGTGTGTGTGTGTGTGTGTGTGTGTGTGTGTGTGTGTGTGTGTGTGTGTGTGTGTGTGTGTGTGTGTGTGTGCATGAGTGTGCGTGTGTGTGTGTGTGCATGAGTGTGCGTGCATGTGCGTAGCCACAATTCTCCAGCATGAATACTGTACATAGAGGATGATTTAGCCTGGCTGGGATACACAGTTTTGTGGCCTGCTGGGCCACTGGGGGGGTGTTCAGTGTTTAGAGATATCCCTTCATTGAGAACAGAACAATAGCCCTCTGTTTCATTCACATGCAGATGTACCCAGGAAATGGAACAATCAGATTTCAACCCTGTTACAGGAGAAAACAACTCATATTAATATTACATCTTCCAGGAATATCTATTTATTGAATATCTATTTATTGAATATCTATGTCCAGCTGTGTGTGTTTGTGTCGTGTGTGTGCGCACGTGTTTATGTGTGTGTTAAAACTATCTGTACTTTGCAGCAACCACACATAGCAGGGATAGTTGCTGCGTGGCCAGTGGTGAGGAGGGAGGTAGGTGCTGTGGTGAGGAGGGAGGTAGGTGCTGTGGTGAGGAGGGAGGTAGTTGCTGTGGTGAGGAGGGAGGTAGTTGCTGTGTGGCCAGTGGTGAGGAGAGAGGTAGTTGCTGTGTGGCCAGTGGTGAGGAGGGAGGTAGTTGCTGTATGGCCAGTGGTGAGGAGGGAGGTAGTTGCTGTATGGCCAGTGGTGAGGAGGGAGGTAGTTGCTGCGTGGCCAGTGGTGAGGAGGGAGGTAGTTGCTGCGTGGCCAGTGGTGAGGAGGGAGGTAGTTGCTGTGTGGCCAGTGGTGGAGGGAGGTAGTTGCTGTGTGGCCAG
>NW_026283610.1:0-9395 GCF_023373465.1 Oncorhynchus keta
TTTGAGGCTGAGAGACTGAGGATACATTCCAAATGGTACCCTATTCCTTATAGTAGTGCACTACTTTTCACCAGGGCCCACCATATGTCTCTCTGGACAAAAAAAAGACACACAAGGACATTTCCATATCAGAGTCTGGGGAGGAGTTGCATCAAACTAAGATTATATTGATATAAGGTTAGAGTAGTTGTTGTTTCTGTCAAACTATCCCTCATGTTGCATTCCTGTCATAATACTTGATGGATTTATCTTAATGAACTTACAATCACACTCTTCACGTATCCAGCTGTCTCCAGAGCCTAGAAAACACAGACATTTTGTTGTTGTTGCTGCTGCAATGTCTCATCCTGTGTTTCATGACTACAAATCCCTTCCGTTTGATTCAAAATCATCAGTGTGTGGGGCCTACCAGTGAAGGTGACTGTGAACATGAGTGTGACAGAGAGAGAGAGAAAAATAGAGGAAGAGAGAGAAAGGGTTGGAGAGAGAGAGAGAGAGAGAGAGATAGAGGAAGAGAGAGAGAGAGAGAGAGAGAGAGAGAAAGAATGACAGAGTGAGAAAGAGGGGGAGAGAGATAGAGAAAGAATGACAGAGTGAGAAAGAGGGAGAGAGAGATAGAGAAAGAAGACAGTGAGAAAGAGAGAGAGAGAGAAAGAGAGAGAATGAGAGAGAGAGAAAGAATGACAGAGAAGAGAGAGATAAAGAATGACAGAGTGAGAAAGAGAGAAGAGAGAAAGAATGACAGAGTGAGAAAAGAGAGATAAAGAATGAGAGTGAGAAGAAGAGAGAGAAGAGAAAGAAAGAGAGAAAGAGAGATAATGAAGAAAGAGAAAGAGAGAGAGAGAGAGAGAATGACAGAGAATGACAGACAGAGAGAAAGAGAAGAGAGAGAAAGAAAGAAAGAAAGAAAGAAAGAAAGAAAGAAAGAAAGAAAGAAACAGAGAGAGAGAGAAAGAGTAAACCCACAGAGGGTTGCTGTTGTCATAGAAATTGTAAATACCTTTGACAGGTCGTCAATAATATTCTGCTGTTCCAGAACCTGCAGTCTGAGGAACTCGATCTCTCTCTCCTCCTGACTCTGATCAAGGTCGTTTAGAGAGCTGGGACGTCTTTGGTGGCTACCTCTCTCTCTGGAAAGGAAGTCAACCGCTTAAAGGTGTAATACGCAGAAATCGCTCCGCCATTTCCTGGTTGCTAAAATTCTAATAGCTCGCCGATTGTCAGTTCATGTGACAAAACAAGCAAAACAAGCAATGTACAGTCGGAAGAATCCATTGTACCATCAACCAAAAAATATTGTATATTCAGCTGATGTACAAAAACCAGAAAGTAAATGATGCAAAAATAAACTTATGAACAGGAAGCATAGAAGAAAAGCACATAGAACAGGTCTACCGCTTCTTAGACTTGTTTTCAATGAGAATGACAGATCTATAACTCGTATTTCTATGTGATTTTAGTCAGGTCGCCCAAAAAGTGACATATTGCAGCTTTAAAAACAAGAAAGATATTCAATTTGAGGCATTTTCTGAAATCTGAAGAACCAAATCTCTATGCACTAGTTAGCTACTCCACTTGATTCATGTTAACTCTCTTGTCACAAGGGATTACTGTACTGTGTTAATAAGGGTAGTCAGTGTTCTGTTTACTCTCTGTCACTAGACGTTACTGTACTGTTGTCATAGAAATTGCTATGCTATGCTAATTAAGTGATAATGCCCCAGAAGCCGGTGTTTGGAGGATATATTGGCCCGGGTGTTGTTAGGCGGCAGGGTAGCCTAGTGGTTAGAGCGTTGGACTAGTAACAAATCTGTCGTTCTTCCCCTGAACAGGCAGTTAACCCACTGTTCCCAGGCCGTCATTGAAAATAAGAATTTGTTCTGAACTGACTTGCCAAGTTAAATAAAAAAGGCCCATTGTCACTTTTATACGGGCTACCAAATTATTCAAATAATTATTGATACATTTTAATTTAAAAAAAACATTCTTTTGATTAAGTTATTAATTTATTCATACAAGTTCATCCATAACAATGAACTAACGAGGCGCGATTTTGCCTGGCATAGAAAACGTGCTCTCTCGTCAGGACACTGTTGATCAGAGGAGCTATAGCCAACAACACAGCAAAACACAATCACTTCAAACTGAAGATGGAAAGACTGCAAACTAGCTGCACTTAGTTTGGTTTGACCTTTTTTGCAATATACATTTCTTTTGTATATATCCAATAAAATGATGCTGATTGATGATTTGGACTGGCTGAGAAACGCTGCCTGTCTGTCTCGTCCGACTCCAGACTCGTTCATTACTACGGGTCAGCTGGAGATCTCATTTAAATATTGAAACAATGTTGCAAATGTCGGAGAGACAGACAGCAAGGTTTATACAATTCACTGTTGTTAAATGTTAGTCTAAAAGACATGTGAGATAATGTCTAGATGCTTTTTATAGTTCAGAAATTGCCTGGCTGGGCTGATGAGACAGTGGATGGGCTGATGAGACAGTGTGTTGTGCTGATGAGACAGTGTTTGGGCTGATGAGACAGTGGTTGGGCTGATGAGACAGTGGATAGTGCTGATGAGACAGTGGATTGGGCTGATGAGACAGTGAGACAGTGTGTTGGGCTGATGAGACAGTGTGTTGTGCTGATGAGACAGTGTGTTGGGCTGATGAGACAGTGGTTGGGCTGATGAGACAGTGGATTGGGCTGATGAGACAGTGTGATTGGGCTGATGAGACAGTGTGTTGGGCTGATGAGACAGTGTGTTGTGCTGATGAGACAGTGTGATTGGGCTGATGAGACAGTGTGTTGGGCTGATGAGACAGTGGATAGTGCTGATGAGACAGTGGATTGGGCTGATGAGACAGTGTGTTGGGCTGATGAGACAGTGTGTTGGGCTGATGAGACAGTGTGTTGGGCTGATGAGACAGTGTGTTGGGCTGATGAGACAGTGTGTTGTGCTGATGAGACAGTGTGCTGGGCTGATGAGACAGTGGTAGTGCTGATGAGACAGTGGATAGGGCTGATGAGACAGTGTGTTGGGCTGATGAGACAGTGTGTTGGGCTGATGAGACAGTGTGTTGTGCTGATGAGACAGTGTGTTGGGCTGATGAGACAGTGGATTGTGCTGATGAGACAGTGGATAGTGCTGATGAGACAGTGGATAGGGCTGATGAGACAGTGTGTTGGGCTGATGAGACAGTGTGTTGGGCTGATGAGACAGTGTGTTGGGCTGATGAGACAGTGTGTTGGGCTGATGAGACAGTGGATTGGGCTGATGAGACAGTGGATTGGGCTGATGAGACAGTGTGTTGGGCTGATGAGACAGTGTGTTGGGCTGATGAGACAGTGGATTGGGCTGATGAGACAGTGGATAGGGCTGATGAGACAGTGTGTTGGGCTGATGAGACAGTGTGTTGGGCTGATGAGACAGTGGATTGGGCTGATGAGACAGTGTGTTGGGCTGATGAGACAGTGGATAGTGCTGATGAGACAGTGGATGGGCTGATGAGACAGTGTGTTGGGCTGATGAGACAGTGTGTTGGGCTGATGAGACAGTGGATAGGGCTGATGAGACAGTGGATAGGGCTGATGAGACAGTGTGTTGGGCTGATGAGACAGTGTGTTGGGCTGATGAGACAGTGTGTTGGGCTGATGAGACAGTGTGTTGGGCTGATGAGACAGTGGATTGGGCTGATGAGACAGTGGATTGGGCTGATGAGACAGTGTGTTGGGCTGATGAGACAGTGTGATTGGGCTGATGAGACAGTGGATTGGGCTGATGAGACAGTGGATTGGGCTGATGAGACAGTGTGTTGGGCTGATGAGACAGTGTGTTGGGCTGATGAGACAGTGTGTTGGGCTGATGAGACAGTGGATTGGGCTGATGAGACAGTGGATTGGGCTGATGAGACAGTGTGTTGGGCTGATGAGACAGTGTGTTGGGCTGATGAGACAGTGGATTGGGCTGATGAGACAGTGTGTTGGGCTGATGAGACAGTGGATTGGGCTGATGAGACAGTGTGTTGGGCTGATGAGACAGTGTGTTGGGCTGATGAGACAGTGTGTTGGGCTGATGAGACAGTGTGTTGGGCTGATGAGACAGTGTGTTGGGCTGATGAGACAGTGGATTGGGCTGATGAGACAGTGGATTGGGCTGATGAGACAGTGTGTTGGGCTGATGAGACAGTGTGTTGGGCTGATGAGACAGTGGGTTGGGCTGATGAGACAGTGTGTTGGGCTGATGAGACAGTGGATTGGGCTGATGAGACAGTGGATTGGGCTGATGAGACAGTGTGTTGGGCTGATGAGACAGTGGATTGGGCTGATGAGACAGTGGATTGGGCTGGAGACAGTGTGTTGGGCTGATGAGACAGTGGATAGGGCTGATGAGACAGTGTGTTGGGCTGATGAGACAGTGGATTGGGCTGATGAGACAGTGTGTTGGGCTGATGAGACAGTGGATTGGGCTGATGAGACAGTGTGTTGGGCTGATGAGACAGTGTGTTGGGCTGATGAGACAGTGTTGGGCTGATGAGACAGTGTGTTGGGCTGATGAGACAGTGTATGGGCTGATGAGACAGTGTGTTGGGCTGATGAGACAGTGTGTTGGGCTGATGAGACAGTGGATTGGGCTGATGAGAGTGTGTTGGGCTGATGAGACAGTGTGTTGGGCTGATGAGACAGTGTGTTGGGCTGATGAGACAGTGGATTGGGCTGATGAGACAGTGTGTTGGGCTGATGAGACAGTGTGTTGGGCTGATGAGACAGTGTGTTGGGCTGATGAGACAGTGTGTTGGGCTGATGAGACAGTGTGTTGGGCTGATGAGACAGTGTGTTGGGCTGATGAGACAGTGGGTTGGGCTGATGAGACAGTGTGTTGGGCTGATGAGACAGTGTGTTGGGCTGATGAGACAGTGGATTGGGCTGATGAGACAGTGGATTGGGCTGATGAGACAGTGTGTTGGGCTGATGAGACAGTGGATTGGGCTGATGAGACAGTGTGTTGGGCTGATGAGACAGTGTGTTGGGCTGATGAGACAGTGTGTTGGGCTGATGAGACAGTGTGTTGGGCTGATGAGACAGTGTGTTGGGCTGATGAGACAGTGGATTGGGCTGATGAGACAGTGTGTTGGGCTGATGAGACAGTGGATTGGGCTGATGAGACAGTGTGTTGGGCTGATGAGACAGTGTGTTGGGCTGATGAGACAGTGGTTGGGCTGATGAGACAGTGTGTTGGGCTGATGAGACAGTGGTTGGGCTGATGAGACAGTGTGTTGGGCTGATGAGACAGTGTGTTGGGCTGATGAGACAGTGTGATTGGGCTGATGAGACAGTGTGTTGGGCTGATGAGACAGTGGATTGGGCTGATGAGACAGTGGTTGGGCTGATGAGACAGTGTGTTGGGCTGATGAGACAGTGTGTTGGGCTGATGAGACAGTGTGTTGGGCTGATGAGACAGTGTGATTGGGCTGATGAGACAGTGGATTGGGCTGATGAGACAGTGTGTTGGGCTGATGAGACAGTGTGTTGGGCTGATGAGACAGTGTGTTGGGCTGATGAGACAGTGGATTGGGCTGATGAGACAGTGTGTTGGGCTGATGAGACAGTGTGTTGGGCTGATGAGACAGTGTGTTGGGCTGATGAGACAGTGTGTTGGGCTGATGAGACAGTGGATTGGGCTGATGAGACAGTGGATTGGGCTGATGAGACAGTGTGTTGGGCTGATGAGACAGTGTGTTGGGCTGATGAGACAGTGTGTTGGGCTGATGAGACAGTGGATTGGGCTGATGAGACAGTGGATTGGGCTGATGAGACAGTGGATTGGGCTGATGAGACAGTGTGTTGGGCTGATGAGACAGTGTGTTGGGCTGATGAGACAGTGGATAGGGCTGATGAGACAGTGGATAGGGCTGATGAGACAGTGTGTTGAGCTGATGAGACAGTGTGTTGGGCTGATGAGACAGTGTGTTGGGCTGATGAGACAGTGTGTTGGGCTGATGAGACAGTGGATTGGGCTGATGAGACAGTGGATTGGGCTGATGAGACAGTGTGTTGGGCTGATGAGACAGTGGATTGGGCTGATGAGACAGTGGATTGGGCTGATGAGACAGTGGATAGGGCTGATGAGACAGTGTGTTGGGCTGATGAGACAGTGTGTTGGGCTGGATGAGACAGTGGTTGGGCTGATGAGACAGTGTGTTGGGCTGATGAGACAGTGGATAGGGCTGATGAGACAGTGGATTGGGCTGATGAGACAGTGTGTTGGGCTGATGAGACAGTGTGTTGGGCTGATGAGACAGCTGATGAGACAGTGGATGGGCTGATGAGACAGTGTGTTGGGCTGATGAGACAGTGTGTTGGGCTGATGAGACAGTGTGTTGGGCTGATGAGACAGTGGATTGGGCTGATGAGACAGTGGATTGGGCTGATGAGACAGTGTGTTGGGCTGATGAGACAGTGTGTTGGGCTGATGAGACAGTGTGTTGGGCTGATGAGACAGTGTGTTGGGCTGATGAGACAGTGTGTTGGGCTGATGAGACAGTGTGTTGGGCTGATGAGACAGTGTGTTGGGCTGATGAGACAGTGTGTTGGGCTGATGAGACAGTGTGTTGGGCTGATGAGACAGTGTGTTGGGCTGATGAGACAGTGGATTGGGCTGATGAGACAGTGGATTGGGCTGATGAGACAGTGTGTTGGGCTGATGAGACAGTGTGTTGGGCTGATGAGACAGTGTGTTGGGCTGATGAGACAGTGTGTTGGGCTGATGAGACAGTGGGTTGGGCTGATGAGACAGTGGATTGGGCTGATGAGACAGTGGATTGGGCTGATGAGACAGTGTGTTGGGCTGATGAGACAGTGGATTGGGCTGATGAGACAGTGGATTGGGCTGATGAGACAGTGTGTTGGGCTGATGAGACAGTGGATAGGGCTGATGAGACAGTGTGTTGGGCTGATGAGACAGTGGATTGGGCTGATGAGACAGTGTGTTGGGCTGATGAGACAGTGGATTGGGCTGATGAGACAGTGTGTTGGGCTGATGAGACAGTGTGTTGGGCTGATGAGACAGTGTGTTGGGCTGATGAGACAGTGTGTTGGGCTGATGAGACAGTGTGTTGGGCTGATGAGACAGTGTGTTGGGCTGATGAGACAGTGTGTTGGGCTGATGAGACAGTGGATTGGGCTGATGAGACAGTGTGTTGGGCTGATGAGACAGTGTGTTGGGCTGATGAGACAGTGTGTTGGGCTGATGAGACAGTGGATTGGGCTGATGAGACAGTGGATTGGGCTGATGAGACAGTGGATTGGGCTGATGAGACAGTGGTTGGGCTGATGAGACAGTGTGTTGGGCTGATGAGACAGTGTGTTGGGCTGATGAGACAGTGTGATTGGGCTGATGAGACAGTGGGTTGGGCTGATGAGACAGTGTGTTGGGCTGATGAGACAGTGTGTTGGGCTGATGAGACAGTGGATTGGGCTGATGAGACAGTGGATTGGGCTGATGAGACAGTGTGTTGGGCTGATGAGACAGTGGATTGGGCTGATGAGACAGTGTGTTGGGCTGATGAGACAGTGTGTTGGGCTGATGAGACAGTGTGTTGGGCTGATGAGACAGTGTGTTGGGCTGATGAGACAGTGTGTTGGGCTGATGAGACAGTGGATTGGGCTGATGAGACAGTGTGTTGGGCTGATGAGACAGTGGATTGGGCTGATGAGACAGTGTGTTGGGCTGATGAGACAGTGTGTTGGGCTGATGAGACAGTGGATTGGGCTGATGAGACAGTGTGTTGGGCTGATGAGACAGTGTGTTGGGCTGATGAGACAGTGGATTGGGCTGATGAGACAGTGGATTGGGCTGATGAGACAGTGGATTGGGCTGATGAGACAGTGGATTGGGCTGATGAGACAGTGGATTGGGCTGATGAGACAGTGTGTTGGGCTGATGAGACAGTGTGTTGGGCTGATGAGACAGTGTGTTGGGCTGATGAGACAGTGGATTGGGCTGATGAGACAGTGTGTTGGGCTGATGAGACAGTGTGTTGGGCTGATGAGACAGTGTGTTGGGCTGATGAGACAGTGGATTGGACTGATGAGACAGTGGATGGCGCAGTTAGATGGAACAGAGTAAATAGGCATTTTAACGTCATAGACTTAGCCGGTGGTAACTTGTGGAATAGACACCGGCTTGAATGCGGTTTTAACCAATCAGCATTCAGGATTAGACCCACCCTTTTTATAAAGGCAGCCAGTGTTCTGTTATCTCTCTGTCACAAGACATTACTGTACTGTGTTCAAGGTAGCCAGTGTTCTGTTATCTCTCTGTCACAAGACATTACTGTACTGTGTTCAAGGTAGCCAGTGTTCTGTTATCTCTCTGTCACAAGACATTACTGTACTGTGTTCAAGGTAGCCAGTGTTCACAGGTGCAGTGATATATATCGGCACCCTTGCATGATTCACTATTTCTTATAAAATATGTTGAAATTGAAAACACATTTGGGGTATACACATGTATGTGTTTGATTTACAACTGCACAGGACCAAGAAAAACACTGACAACTGTGTGTGTGTGTGTGTATGTGTGCATATGTGTATGTGTGCATATGTGTATGTGTGCATATGTGTGTGTGTGTGTATGTACACATTAAGTGTGTGTGTGTGTGTGTGTGTACACATTCAGTGTGTGTGTGTACACATTCAGTGTGTGTGTGAGTGTGTGTGTGTGTGTGTGTGTGTGTGTGTGTGTGTGTGTGTGTGTGTGTGTGTGTGTGTGTGTGTGTGTGTGTGTGTGTGTGTGTATGTGTGTGCTGTACCATTTCCATGTTCTCCTCTGTAATGAAGCGTAGTTTGTTCTCCATGCGTCTGAATGCGTGGGCCAGCTCCTCATTCTTCCTGCTCAGCCTCTTGTTCTTATCCAGCAGGGGCATAAACTGGCTCTCTGCCTCTCTTAGGCGCTTCAGCTAGACGGACACACACACACACACACACACACACACACACACACACACACACACACATCAGTATCGTTCTTGTCCAGCAGGGGCATAAACTGGCTCTCTGCCTCTCTTAGGCGCTTCCAGCTAGACGGACACACACACACACACACACCATCAGTATCGTTCTTGTCCAGCAGGGGCATAAACTGTCTCTCTGCCTCTCTTAGGCGCTTCGGTTAGACACACACACAAACACAGCATCAAACACACATACACACAGCATCAACACACACACACACACACACACACACACACACACACACACACACACACACACACACACACACACACACACACACACACACACACACACACACACACACACACACACACACACACACACACACACACACACACACACACACGTCATCAGTATCGTTCTTGTCCAGCAGGGGCCC
>NW_026283611.1:0-508 GCF_023373465.1 Oncorhynchus keta
ACTGGACTGAACCCAGTGGTGTTGTTTCAGGCGGTGCTGTAGTGACTTCAGTAGTAACATAGGATACAGTAGTGCTGCTGCCACCACTTGACTGAACCCAGTGGTGTTGTTTCAGGCGGTGCTGTAGTGACTTCAGTAGTAACATAGGATACAGTAGTGCTGCTGCCACCACTTGACTGAACCCAGTGGTGTTGTTTCAGGCGGTGCTGTAGTGACTTCAGTAGTAACATAGGATACAGTAGTGCTGCTGCCACCACTTGACTGAACCCAGTGGTGTTGTTTCAGGCGGTGCTGCAGTGACTTCAGTAGTAACATAGGATACAGTAGTGCTGCTGCCACCACTTGACTGAACCCAGTGGTGTTGTTTTCAGGCGGTGCTGTAGTGACTTCAGTAGTAACATAGGATACAGTAGTGCTGCTGCCACCACTTGACTGAACCCAGTGGTGTTGTGTTTCAGGCGGTGCTGTAGTGACTTCAGTAGTAACATAGGATACAGTAGTGCTGCTG
>NW_026283612.1:0-2029 GCF_023373465.1 Oncorhynchus keta
ACCTACCCGTGGCGGGAGAAGTTAGCGGGGGAGGATTAGACCTACCCGTGGCGGGGAGAGTTAGACCTACCCGAGCGGGAGAGTTAGACCCGTAGCGGGAGGGAGTTACCCGTAGCGGGGAGAGTTAGACCTAGACCCGTAGCGGGAGAGTTAGACCTACCCGTAGCGGGGAGAGTTAGACCTACCCCGTGGCGGGGAGCGGGGAGTTAGACCTACCCGTGGCGGGGAGAGTTAGACCTACCCGTAGCGGGGAGAGTTAACCTACCCGTAGCGGGAGAGTTAGACCTACCCGTGGCGGGGAGAGTTAGACCTACCCGTAGCGGGGAGAGTTAGACCTACCCGTGGCGGGGAGAGTTAGACCTACCCGTGGCGGGGAGAGTTAGACCTACCCGTGGCGGGGAGAGTTAGACCTACCCGTAGCGGGGGAGAGTTAGACCCGATTGGCGGGGAGAGTTAGACCTACCCGTAGCGGGGAGAGTTAGACCTACCCGTAGCGGGGAGAGTTAGACCTACCCGTAGCGGGGAGAGTTAGACCTACCCGTAGCGGGGAGAGTTAGACCTACCCGTAGCGGGGAGGGTTAGACCTACCCGTAGCGGGGAGGGTTACACCTACCCGTAGCGGGGAGGGTTACACCTACCTGTAGCGGGGAGAGTTAGACCTACCCGTAGTGGGGAGGGTTAGAGGTGGTTATACCTACCCGTAGTGGGGGGGGTTAGAGGGGTTTAGACCTACCCGTAGTGGAGAGGGTTAGAGGGGGTTAGACCTACCCGTAGTGGGGAGGGTTAGAGGGGGTTAGACCTACCCGTAGTGGGGAGGGTTAGAGGGGGTTAGACCTACCCGTAGTGGGAGGGTTAGAGTTAGACCTACCCGTAGTGGGGAGGGGAGGGGAGTTAGACCTACCCGAGTGGGGGGGGAGAGGGAGTTATACCTACCAGAGTGGGAGCGGGGGGAGTTAGACCTACCCGTAGTGGAGAGGGTTAGAGGGTGGGAGGGGAGTTAGACCTACCCGTAGTGGAGAGGGTTAGAGGGGGTTAGACCTACCCGTAGTGGAGAGGGGTTAGAACCCACTCCGAGCGGGGAGGGTTAGACCTACCCGTAGTGGGGAGGGTTAGAGGGGGTTAGACCTACCCGTAGTGGGGAGGGTTAGAGGGGGTTAGACCTACCCGTAGTGGGGAGGGTTAGAGGGGGTTAGACCTACCCGTAGTGGTGGGGAGGTTAGAGGGGGTTAGACCTACCCGTAGTGGGGAGGGTTAGAGGGGGTTAGACCTACCCGTAGTGGGGAGGGTTAGAGGGGGTTAGACCTACCCGTAGTGGGGAGGGTTAGAGGGGGTTAGACCTACCCGTAGTGGAGAGGGTTAGAGGGGGTTAGACCTACCCGTAGTGGAGAGGGTTAGAGGGGGTTAGACCTACCCGTAGTGGGGAGGGTTAGAGGGGGTTAGACCTACCCGTAGTGGGGAGGGTTAGAGGGGGTTAGACCTACCCGTAGTGGAGAGGGTTAGAGGGGGTTAGACCTACCCGTAGTGGGGAGGGTTAGAGGGGGTTATACCTACCCGTAGTGGGGAGGGTTAGAGGGGGTTAGACACGCAGTGGGGACCTACCCGTAGTGGAGAGGGGTTAGAGGGGTTAGACCTACCCATCCCAGTGGGGAGGGTTAGAGGGGGTTAGACCTACCCGCAGTGGGGAGGGTTAGAGGGGGTTAGACCTACACGTGCAGGGGGAGGGTTAGAGGGTTAGACCTACCCGCAGTGGAGAGGGTTAGAGGGGTTAGACCTACCCGCAGTGGGGAGGGGTTAGAGGGGTTAAACCTACCCGTGAGGGGGAGGGTTAGAGGGGGGTTAGACCTACCCGTAGTGGAGAGGGTTAGAGGGGTTATACCTACCCGTAGTGGGGAGGGTTAGAGGGGTTAGACCTACCCGTAGTGGAGAGGGTTAGAGGGGTTAGACCTACCCGTAGTGGGGAGGAGTTAGAGGGGTTAGACCTACCCGTAGTGGAGAGAGGTGGAGGGGTTTAGACCTACCCGTAGTGGGG
>NW_026283613.1:0-2707 GCF_023373465.1 Oncorhynchus keta
TTCCTATAGGGAATAGTCTATCTATGTCTATCGCCTCCTTTGAATTTCATGCTGTCACAGTTACCAGCCCTTTCAGAAACATCCTTATCATTTATGCGCCCTCCAGGTCCCCTCGGAGAGTTCATCCAATGAGCTTGATGTCTTGATAAGCTCCTTTCCTGGACGGCTCACCTCTCACAGTTCTGGGCGACTTTAACCTCCCCACGTCTACCTTTGACTCATTCCTCTCTGCCTCCTTCTTTCCACTCCTTTCCTCTTTTGACCTCACCCTCTCACCTTCCCCCCTACTCACAAGGCAGGCAATACGCTCGACCTCATCTTTACTAGATGCTGTTCTTCCACTAACCTCATTGCAACTCCCTCCAAGTCTCCGACCACTACCTTGTATCCTTTTCCCTCTCGCTCTCATCCAACACTTCCCACACTGCCCCCTACTCCGGATGGTATCGCGCCGTCCCAACCTTCGCTCTCTCTCCCCGCTACTCTCTCCTCTTCCATCCTATCATCTCTTCCCTCTGCTCAAACCTTCTCAACCTATCTCCTGATTCTGCCTCCTCAACCCTCCTCTCCTCCCTTTCTGCATCCTTTGACTCTCTATGTCCCTATCTTCCAGGCCACGTCGGGTCCTCCCCTCCCCGCTCCGTGGCTCGACAACTCATTGCGGCTCACAGAACAGGGCTCCGGGCAGCCGGCGGAAATGGAGGAAAACTTCGCCTCCTGCGGACCTGGCATCCTTTCGCTCCCTCCTCTCTACATTTTTTCCTCCTCTGTCTCTGCTGCTAAAGCCACTTTCTACCACTCTAAATTCCAAGCATCTGCCTCTAACCCTAGGAAGCTCTTTGCCACCTTCTCCTCCCTCCTGAATCCTCCTCCCCCTCCCCCTCCTCCCTCTCTGCAGATGACTTCGTCAACCATTTTGAAAAGAAGGTCGACATCCGATCCTCGTTTGCTAAGTCAAGCGACACCGCTGGTTCTGCTCACACTGCCCTACCCTGTGCTCTGACCTCTTTCTCCCCTCTCTCTCCAGATGAAATCTCGCGTCTTGGGCCGCCCAACAACCTGCCCGCTCGACCCTATCCCCTCCTCTCTTCTCCAGACCATTTCCGGAGACCTTCTCCCTTACCTCACCTCGCTCATCAACTCATCCCCTGACCGCTGGCTACTCCCTTCCGTCTTCAAGAGAGCGAGTTGCACCCTTCTGAAAAAACCTACACACTCGATCCCTCCGATGTCCCAACTACAGACCAGTATCCCTTCTTTCTTTTCTCTCCAAAACTCTTGAACGTGCCGTCCTTGGCCAGCTCTCCGCTATCTCTCTCAGAATGACCTTCTTGATCCAAATCAGTCAGGTTTCAAGACTAGTCATTCAACTGAGACTGCTCTTCTCTGTATCACGGAGGCGCTCCGCACCAAAGCTTAACTCTCTCTCCTCTGCTCTCATCCTTCCCTAGACCTATCGGCTGCCTTCGATACTGTGAACCATCAGATCCTCCTCTCCATCCTCTCCGAGTTGGGCATCTCCGGCGCGGCCCACGCTTGGATTGCGTCCTACCTGACAGGTCGCTCCTACCAGGTGGCGTGGCGAGAATCTGTCTCCTCACCACGCGCTCTCACCACTGGTGTCCCCCAGGGCTCTGTTCTAGGCCCTCTCCTATTCTCGCTATACACCAAGTCACTTGGCTCTGTCATAACCTCACATGGTCTCTCCTATCATTGCTATGCAGACGACACACAATTAATCTTCTCCTTTCCTCCTTCTGATGACCAGGTGGTGAATCGCATCTCTGCATGTCTGGCAGACATATCAGTGTGGATGACGGATCACCACCTCAAGCTGAACCTCGGCAAGACGGAGCTGCTCTTCCTCCCGGGGAAGGACTGCCCGTTCCATGATCTCGCCATCACGGTTGACAACTCCATTGTGTCCTCCTCCCAGAGCGCTAAGAACCTTGGCGTGATCCTGGACAACACCCTGTCGTTCTCAACTAACATCAAGCGATGGCCCCGTTTGTAGGTTCATATGCTACAACATCCTTGAAATCTGACCCTGCCTCACACAGGAAGCGGCGCAGGTCCCTAATCCAGCACTTGTCATCTCCCGTCTGGATTACTGCAACTCGCTGTTGGCTGGGCTCCTGCCTGTGCCATTAAACCCTACAACTCATCCAGACGCCGCAGCCAGTCTGGTGAACAACCTTCCCAAGTTCTCTCACGTCACCCCGTCTTCCACCGCTCTCTCCACTGGCTTCCAGTTGAAGCTCGCATCCAGCTACAAAGACCATGGTGTGCATGCCGGAGCTGTGGGGCAGCACCTCAGTACCTCCAGGCTCTGATCAGGCCCTACACCCAAACAAGGGCACTCGTTCATCCACCTCTGGCCTGCTCGCCTCCCTACCACTGAGGAAGTACAGTTCCCGCTCAGCCCAGTCAAAACTGTTCGCTGCTCTGGCTCCCCAATGGTGGAACACACTCCCTCACGCACGCCAGGACAGCGGAGTCAATCACCACCTTCCGGAGACACCTGAAACCCCACCTCTTTAAGGAATACCTAGGATAGGATAAAGTAATCCTTCTCACCCCCCTTAAAAGATTTAGATGCACTATTGTAAAGTGGCTGTTCCACTGGATGTCATAAGGTGAATGCACCAATTTGTAAGTCGCTCTGGATAAGAGCGTCTGCTAAAATGACTTAAATGTAAATGTAAAT
>NW_026283614.1:0-2666 GCF_023373465.1 Oncorhynchus keta
AATAGAGACAGTACATCTAGCTGGTCTGTCATAATATAATAGAGACAGTAGATCTACCTGGTCTGTCATAATATAATAGAGACAGTAGATCTAGCTGGTCTGTCATATTATAATAGAGACAGTAGATCTAGCTGTTCTGTCATAATATGAGACAGTATATCTCGCTGGTCTGTCATAACAGAATAGAGACAGTAGATCTAGCTGGTCTGTCATATTATAATGGGGACAGTAGATCCAGCTGGTCTGTCATAAAATAATAGAGACAGTAGATCTAGCTGCTATCTATCATATTATAATGACACAGTAGATCTAGCTGGGTCTGTCATAATAGAATAGAGACAGTATATCTAGCTGGTCTGTCAAATTATAATAGAGACAGTAGATCTAGCTGGTCTGTCATAATAGAACAGAGACAGTAGATCTAGCTGGTCTGGGTCACATTATAATAAAAACATTAGATCATTATTCGTCATATTATAATACAGACAAAGTTGATCTAGCTGGTCTGTCATATTATAATAGAGACAGTTGATCTAGCTGGTCTGTCATAAAATAATAGAGACTGTAGATCTAGCTGGTCTATCATGTTATATCGGGACAGTAGATCTAGCTGGTTCCTGTCATAACATAATAGAGACTGTAGATCTAGCTGGTCTGTAATTTTATAATAGAGACAGTGGATGTCGCTGGTCTGTCATAATATAATAGAGACAGTAGATCGAGCTGGTCTGTCATATTATAATGGAGACAGTAGATCTACCTGGTCTGTCATATTATAATAGAGACAGTACATCTAGTCTGTCATAATAGAATAGAGACAGTAGATCTAGTTGTTCTGTCATAATATGAGACAGTAGATCTCGCTGGTCTTTCATATTATAATAGAGACAGTAGATCTTGCTGGTCTGTCATAATATAGTAGAGACAGTAGATCAAAATGGTCTGTCATTTTATAATAGAGACAGTACATCTAGCTGGTCTGTCATAATATAATAGAGACAGTAGATCTTTACCTGGTCTGTCATAAAAAATAGAGAAAGTAGATCTCGCTGGTCTGTCATAATAGAATAGAGACAGCAGATCTACCTGGTCTGTCATAAATAACAGAGACAGTAGATCTAGCTGGTCTGTCATAATATGACAGAGACAGTAGATCTAGCTGGTCTGTCAAATTATAATAGAGGCAGTAGATCTAGCTGGTCTGTCATAATATAGCAGACAGTAGATCTACCTGGTCTGTCATAAAATAATAGAGACAGTAGATCTAGCTGATCTGTCATAAAATAGAGACAGTAGATCGAGCTGGTCTTTCATGTTATAATAGAAAAAGTAGATCTAGCTGGTCTGTCATAATATAATAGAGACAGTATATTTAGCTGGTCTGTCACATTATACAGAGACAGATCTAGCTAGTCTTGTCATAATATACAGAGACAGTAGATCTACCTGGTCTGTCATAAACAATAGAGACAGATCGAGCTGGTTCGTCATAATATGATAGAGACAGTAGATCTAGCTGATCTGTCATAAAATAATAGAGACAGTAGATCGAGCTGTTCTTTCATGTTATAATAGAAACAGTAGATCTACCTGGTCGGTCATAATATAATAGAGACAGTAGATCTAGCTGGTCTGTCATATTAATAGAGACAGTAGATCTAGCTGTTCTGTCATAATATGAGACAGTATATCTAGCTGGTCTGTCATATTATAATAGAGACAGTAGATCTAGCTGGTCTGTCATATTATAATAGAGACAGTATATCTAGCTGGTCTTTCATATTATAATAGAGACAGTAGATCTACCTGGTCTGTCATAATATAATAGAGACAGTAGATCTAGCTGGTCTGTCACATTATAATAGAGACAGTAGATCTAGCTGGTTTTTCATAATATATCAGAGACAGTAGATCTACCTGGTTTGTCATAAAATAATAGAGACAGTAGATCGAGCTGGTCTGTCATAATATGATAGAGACAGTAGATCTAGCTGATCTGTCATAAAATAATAGAGACAGTACATCTAGCTGGTCTGTCATAATAGAATAGAGACAGTAGATCTAGCTGTTATGTCATAATATGAGACAGTATATCTTTCTGGTCTGTCATATTATAATAGAGACAGTAGATCTAGCTGGTCTGTCATATTATAATGGGGACAGTAGATCTAGCTGGTCTGTCATAATATAATAGAGACATTAGATCTAGCTGGTCTGTCATATTATAATACAGACAGTTGTTCTAGCTGGTCTGTCATATTATAATAGAGACAGTAGATCTAGCTGGTCTGTCATAAAATAATAGAGACTGTAGATCTAGCTGGTCTATCATGTTATAATGGAGACAGTAGATCTAGCTGGTCTGTCATAATATAATAGAGACAGTAGATCGAGCTGGTCTGTCATATTATAATGGAGACAGTATATCTACCTGGTCTGTCATATTATAATAGAGACAGTACATCTAGCTGGTCTGTCATATTATAATAGAGACAGTACATCTAGCTGGTCTGTCATAATAGAATAGAGACAGTAGATCTAGCTGTTCTGTCATAATATGAGACAGTAGATCTCGCTGGTCTTTCATATTATAATAGAGACAGTAGATCTTGCTGGTCTGTCATAATATAGTAGAGACAGTAGATCAAAATGGTCTGTCATTTTAT
>NW_026283615.1:0-4281 GCF_023373465.1 Oncorhynchus keta
TGATGAAATGTACAACTATCACTGCTCGGCCATCCTGTGTCCATCAGACCAGTCAATTTTGCATTTTTGAGCATGTCAAATTTCATATGGTAAATGCACATTGAAACATATTGCAAATCTCTGCGCACTTGCAATACGTGATTCTATAGTGTAAAAACATCACCTAATGGACATGATGAAATCAACACAACAGTGATGAAATGTACAGCTATCACTGCCCGGCCATCCTGTGTTTCCCCCATAGCGAGCATTATCAGAATGACGGTAAATGCATTGACAAGCATATTTTATTTTGGTACCTGCCCAGTTGAACAGCAATGCGTGCATTTGCAAGTGACTTTCAAAAGTGAGAAAACATAAACAAATGGACATGATGAAATCAACACAACAGGTGATGGAAATGTACAACTATCACTGCTCAGCCATCCTGTGTCCATCAGACCAGTCAATTTTGCATTTTTGAGCATGTCAAATTTCATATGGTAAATGCACTGAAACATATTGCAAATGCGCGCGCACTTGCAATATGATTCTATAGTGTAAAAACATCACCTAATGGACATGATGAAATCAACACAACGAGTGATGGAAATGTACAACTATCACTGCCCGGCCATCCTGTGTTCCCATCAGCATTAATATCCATGCATTTACAACCATATTTTTTTATTTTTGGGCAGTTGCACAACAATGCACGTGCATTTTGCAATATGATTCAGTGAAAAACATCACCTAATGGACATGATGAAATGTGATGAAATGTACAACTATCACTGCCCATCCTTGTCCATCAGACAGTCAATTTTTGCATTTTTGAGCATGTCAAATTTCATATGGTAAATGCACATTGAAACATATTGCAAATGCGCGCACTTGCAATATGATTCTATAGTGTAAAAACATCACCTAATGGACATGATGAAATCAACACAACAGGTGATGGAAATGTACAACTATCACTGCTCGGCCATCCTGTGTCCATCAGACCAGTCAATTTTGCATTTTTGAGCATTCACCATATTTTTATTTTGGGTTACCAGTTGAAACATACAAATGCACGTGCACTTGCAATATGATTCTATAGTGAAAAACATCACCTAATGGACATGATGAAATCAACACAACGAGTGATGAAATGTACAACTATCACTGCTCGGCCATCCTGTGTCCATCAGACCAGTCAATTTTGCATTTTTGAGCATGTCAAATTTCATATGGTAAATGCACATTGAAACATATTGCAAATGCGCGCACTTGCAATATGATTCTATAGTGTAAAAACATCACCTAATGGACATGATGAAATCAACACAACGAGTGATGGAAATGTACAACTATCACTGCTCGGCCATCCTGTGTCCATCATACCAGTCAATTTTGCACACTGCAATATGATTCTATAATGTAAAAACATCACCTAATGGACATGATAAAATCAACACAACGGTGATGAGTATTACAGCTATCGCTGCCGGCCATCCTGTGTTCCCCATAGCGAGCAGTAATATCAGAATGACCGGTAAATGCATTTACAACCATATTTTAATTTTTGGGTTACCAGTTGCACAACAATGCACGTGCATTTGCAATATGATTCTATAGTGAAAAAACATCACCTAATGGACATGATGAAATCAACACAACAAGTGATGGAAATGTACAACTATCACTGCTCGGCCATCCTGTGTTCATCAGACCAGTCAATTTCACATTCTGCAGGTTTTTATAGCAACCAATAGTTGATTTGATGGTGCCTTGTTGAACCATATTGCAAATGCACAGTGACTTTACAAAAGTGAGAAAACATAAACAAATGGACATGATGAAATCAACACAACGGGTGATGGAATGTGCAACTATCACTGCTCCAGCCATCCTGTGTTCATCAGACCAGTCAATTTCACATTCCTGCAGGATTTTTATAGCATGACAAATTCGTGATGGTACATGCCCATTGAACCATATTGCAAATGCACAGTGACTTTGCAAAAGTGAAGAAAACATAAACAAATGGACATGATGAAATCAACACAACAGGTGATGGAAATGTACAACTATCACTGCTCAGCCATCCTGTGTCCATCAGACCAGTCAATTTTGCATTTTTGAGCATGTCAAATTTCATATGGTAAATGCACATTGAAACATATTGCAAATGCGGCGCACTTGCAATATGATTCTATAGTGTAAAAACATCACCTAATGGACATGATGAAATCAACACAACGAGTGATGGAAATGTACAACTATCACTGCTCGGCCATCCTGTGTCCATCAGACCAGTCAATTTTGCATTTTTGAGCATGTCAAATTTCATATGGTAAATGCACATTGAAACATATTGCAAATGCGCGCGCACTTGCAATATGAACTCTATGATGTAAAAACATCACCTAATGGACATGATGAAATCAACACAACAGTGATGGAAATGTACAACTATCACTGCCCGGCATCTGTGTTCCCATAGCGAGCATTAATATCAGAATGACCGGTAAATGCATTTTACAACCATATTTTAATTTTTGGTTTACCAGTTTGCACAACAATGCACGTGCATTTACAATGTGATTCTATAGTGAAAAAAGGCATGCCTAATGAGACTGTCATGAAATCAGCAGCAAGTGATGGAAATGTACAACTATCACTGCTCAGCCATCCTATGTTCATCAGACCAGTCAATTTACATTCCTGCAGGATTTTATAGCATGACAAATTCGTGATGGTACCTGCCCATTGAACCATGTGCAAATGCACAGTGACTTTGCAAAAGTGAAAAACATAAACAAATGGACATGATGAAATCAAAACACAACAGGTGATGGAAATGTACAACTATCACTGCTCAGCCATCCTGTGTTCATCAGACCAGTCAATTTTGCATTTTTGAGCATGTCAAATTTCATATGGTAAATGCACATTGAAACATATTGCAAATACGCGGCGCACTTGCAATATGATTCTATAGTGAAAAAAACATCACCTAATGGACATGATGAAATCAACACAACCCGAGTGATGAAATGTACAACTATCACTGCTCGGCCATCCTGTGTCCATCAGACCAGTCAATTTTGCATTTTGAGCATGTCAAATTTCATATGGTAAATGCACATTGAAACTATATTGCAAATGCGCGCACTTGCAATATGAGTTCTAAGTGTAAAAACATCACCCTAATGGACATGATGAAATCAACACAACGAGTGATGAAATGTACGAACTATCACTGCTCGACCATCCATGTCCATCATACCAGTCAATTTTGCATTTTTGAGCATGTCAAATTTCATATGGTAAATGCACATTGAAACATATTGCAAATACAGCGCGCAATTCAATATGATTCTATAATTTGTAAAAACATCACCTAATGGACATGATGAAATCAACACAACGAGTGATGGAAATGTACAACTATCACTGCCCGGCCATCCTGTGTTCCCCATAGCGAGCATTAATATCAAAATGATTTGGTCAGAAATGCATTTACAACCATATTTTAATTTTTGGGTTACCAGTTGCACAACAATGCACGTGCATTTGCAATATGATTCTATAGTGAAAAAACATCACCTAATGGACATGATGAAATCAACACAACAAGTGATGGAAATGTACAACTATCACTGCTCGGCCATCCTGTGTTCATCAGACCAGTCAATTTCACATTCCTGCAGGATTTTTATAGCATGACAAATTCGTGATGGTACCTGCCCATTGAACCATATTGCAAATGCAGTGACTTTGCAAAAGTGAGAAAACATAAACAAATGGACATGATGAAATCAGCACAACAGGTGATGGAAATGTACAACTATCACTGCTCCAGCCATCCTGTGTTCATCAGACCAGTCAATTTTACATTTGAGCATGTCAAATTTCATATGGTAAATGCACATTGAAACATATTGCAAATGCACGCGCACTTGCAATATGATTCTATAATGAAAAACATCACCTAATGGACATGATGAAATCAACACAACGAGTGATGGAAATGTACAACTATCACTGCTCGGCCATCCTGTGTCCATCAGACCAGTCAATTTGCATTTTTGAGCATGTCAAATTTCATATGGTAAATGCACATTGAAACATATTGCAAATGCGCGCACTTGCAATATGATTCTATAGTGTAAAAACATCACCTAATGGACATGATGAAATCAACACAACGAGTGATGGAAATGTACAACTATCACTGTCCCGGCCATCCCGTGTCCATCAGGCCAGTCAATTTTGCATTTCGCAGGATTTTTGAGCATGTCAAATTTCTTA
>NW_026283616.1:0-7671 GCF_023373465.1 Oncorhynchus keta
GCTCATTACCATAACGCATAGCGTTAGCGATTTCTAAAAATCGCAAAATGAAATGAAATAAATATGCCTGCTCCCGAGCTTATCCTTTTCTTAGCAATCCTGTCGTCTCCAGATTTTCAAAATCATGCTTTAGAACCAGAGAAAATCAATAATTTGTGTAAGAGTGGTGATAGCTAGCTTAGCATTTAGCGTTGGCATTTAGCACGCAACATATTCACAAAAACCAGCAAAGGGATCAAATAAAATAATTTACCTTTTGAAGAACTTCAGATGTTTCAATGAGGAGACTCTCAGTTACATAGCAGATGTCCAGTTTTTCCTGAAAGATTCTTGTGTAGGACACAACGTTCCGTTTTGTTACTATGCATTTGGCTACCGAAACTAACCGAAAATTCAGTCACCTACACGTCGAACTTTTTTCCGAATTAACTCCATAATATCGGCTGAAACATGGAAAACGTTGTTTGAATCAATCCTCAAGGTGTTTTGTCTTATATCTCGACAAAAATGAATGGCATGTCATTGGCATCGGACAAACCATATACACATTGGCCAATACCACCTAATTTGGCGTTGATTCATGCAAAGTGTATTGCAAATGCCATATGGTAATTGCCAGTTGTAACACTTTAAAATTCAACAGGGGGCAAATGCGCTCCACGGGGTTGTTCATATTGATATGTAACCCAAATTAATGTCCAAAAGTAAAATTTTGAAAAATGAAATTTTTTTTCAAAACTTATCACCCCTTAAAAAAGTGCTTTCTGGACCGTTTTTCGAAATTCTTTCGATTTTTTGTCAATTACACATGTGTAAGAACTGTATGAATATACTTTTGTCCAATTTTATTATCATAATTTTTTTTTTTTTTTTTTATATGCGCATAAGGAATATGTTTTGTCCAATTCCAATATGATTTCATAGGAAGTCAAAGTCAAAAGTCAAAAATGTCAAAATTTTGTAAAAACTTCACACACCCATAAAAAGTGCTTTCTGGACCGTTTTTCGAAATTCTTTCGATTTTTTGTCAATTACACATGTGTAAGAACTGTATGAATATACTTTTGTCCAATTTTATTATCATAATTTTTTTTTTTTTTTTTACATGCGCATAAGGAATATGTTTTGTCCAATTCCAATATGATTTCATAGGAAGTCAAAGTCAAAAGTCAAAAATGTCAAAATTTTGTAAAAACTTCACACACCCTTAAAAAGTGCTTTCTGGACCGTTTTTTGAAATTCTTTCAATTTTTTTGTCAATTACACATGTGTAAGAACTGTATGAATATACTTTTGTCCAATTTTATTATCATATTTTTTTATATATTTTTTTTAAATTGTGCATAAGGATTTTTTTGTGGGCCAAATGACGTAAGAAATTTGACATGCTCAAAATCCTGCAGAAATGCAAAATTGACTGGCCTGATGAACTCGGGATGGCCGGGCAGTGATAGTTGTTCCTTTCCATCACTCGTTGTGTTGACTTCATCATGTCCATTTTGTGATGTTTTTTCACTATATAATCATATTGCAAGTGCACGTGCATTTGCAATATGTTTCAATGTGCATTTACCATATGAAATTTGACCTTGCTCAAAAATGCAAAATTGACTGGTCTGATGAACACAGGATGGCCGAGCAGTGATAGTTGTACATTTCCATCACTCGTTGTGTTGATTTCATCATCTCCGTTAGGTGATGTTTTTACACTATAGAATCATATTGCAAATGCACGTGCATTGTTGTGCAACTGGTAACCCAAAAATAAAAATATGGTTGTAAATGCATTTACCGGTCATTCTGATATTAATGCTCGCTATGGGAACACAGGATGGCCTGGGCAGTGATAGTTGTACATTTCCATCACTCGTTGTGTTGATTTCATCATGTCCATTAGGTGATGTTTTTACACTATAGAATCATATTGCAAGTGCGCGCGCATTTGCAATATGTTTCAATGTGCATTTACCATATGAAATTTGACATGCTCAAAAATGCAAAATTGACTGGTCTGATGGACACAGGATGGCCGAGCAGTGATAGTTGTACATTTCCATCACTCGTTGTGTTGATTTCATCATGTCCATTAGGTGATGTTTTTTCACTATAGAATCATATTGCAAGTGCACGCGCATTTGCAATATGTTTCAATGTGCATTTACCATATGAAATTTGACATGCTCAAAAATGCAAAATTGACTGGTCTGATGAACACAGGATGGCTGAGCAGTGATAGTTGTACATTTCCATCACCTGTTGTGTTGATTTCATCATGTCCATTTGTTTATGTTTTCTCACTTTGCAAAGTCACTGTGCATTTGCAATATGGTTCAATGGGCAGGTACCATCACGAATTTGTCATGCTATAAAAATCCTGCAGGAATGTGAAATTGACTGGTCTGATGAACACAGGATGGCCGAGCAGTGATAGTTGTACATTTCCATCACTTGTTGTGTTGATTTCATCATGTCCATTAGGTGATGTTTTTCACTATAGAATCATATTGCAAATGCACGTGCATTGTTGTGCAACTGGTAACCCAAAAATTAAAATATGGTTGTAAATGCATTTACCGGGACTCCTATTATCCATGCCCGCTATGGGAGTACCCTACTACGGCCCTCTATCTATGGGGGCAGTCCTGAGTGCTTTATGGACTGTTTAAAATATTCTGATGGATACGCATGTTGTGCAACTGGTGATTGAAAATAGGCACCTGGTAACCCAAAAATGAAAATATGGTTGTGAATGCATTTACCGGTCATTCTGATATTAATGCCCGCTATGGGAACACAGGATGGCCGAGCAGTGATAGTTGTACATTTCCATCACTCGTTGTGTTGATTTCATCATGTCCATTAGGTGATGTTTTTACACTATAGAATCATATTGCAAGTGCGCGCGCATTTGCAATATGTTTCAATGTGCATTTACCATATGAAATTTGAAATGCTCAAAAATGCAAAATTGACTGGTCTGATGGACACAGGATGGCCGAGCAGTGATAGTTGTACATTTCCATCACTCGTTGTGTTGATTTCATCATGTCCATTAGGTGATGTTTTTTCACTATAGAATCATATTGCAAATGCACGTGCATTGTTGTGCAACTGGTAACCCAAAAATAAAAATATGGTTGTAAATGCATTTACCGGTCATTCTGATATTAATGCTCGCTATGGGAACACAGGATGGCCGGGCAGTGATAGTTGTACATTTCCATCACTCGTTGTGTTGATTTCATCATGTCCATTAGGTGATGTTTTTACACTATAGAATCATATTGCAAGTGCGCGCGCATTTGCAATATGTTTCAATGTGCATTTACCATATGAAATTTGACATGCTCAAAAATGCAAAATTGACTGGTCTGATGGACACAGGATGGCCGAGCAGTGATAGTTGTACATTTCCATCACTCGTTGTGTTGATTTCATCATGTCCATTAGGTGATGTTTTTACACTATAGAATCATATTGCAAATGCACGTGCATTTGCAATATGTTTCAATGTGCATTTACCATATGAAATTTGACATGCTCAAAAATGCAAAATTGACTGGTCTGATGGACACAGGATGGCCGGGCAGTGATAGTTGTACATTTCATCATCATTTCATCATGTCCATTAGGTGATGTTAGAATTATCATGTCCATTAGGTGATGTTTTTTCACTATAGAATCATATTGCAAATGCACGTGCATTGTTGTGCAACTGGTAACCCAAAAATAAAAATATGGTTGTAAATGCATTTACCGGTCATTCTGATATTAATGCTCACTATGGGAACACAGGATGGCCGGGCAGTGATAGTTGTACATTTCCATCACTCGTTGTGTTGATTTCATCATGTCCATTAGGTGATGTTTTTACACTATAGAATCATATTGCAAGTGCGCGCATTTGCAATATGTTTCAATGTGCATTTACCATATGAAATTTGACATGCTCAAAAATGCAAAATTGACTGGTCTGATGGACACAGGATGGCCGAGCAGTGATAGGTACATTTCCATCTCGTTGTGTTGATTTCATCATGTCCATTTGGTGATGTTTTTACACCATTGCAGCGCCAATGTGCATTGGTACCATATGAAATTTGTCACAAAACAAAATGGTCGATGACACAGGATGGCCGAGCAGTGATAGTTGTACATTTCCATCACTCGTTGTGTTGATTTCATCATGTCCATTAGGTGATGTTTTTACACTATAGAATCATATTGCAAGTGCGCGCATTTGCAATATGTTTCAATGTGCATTTACCATATGAAATTTGACATGCTCAAAAATGCAAAATTGACTGGTCTGATGGACACAGGATGGCCGAGCAGTGATAGTTGTACATTTCCATCACTCGTTGTGTTGATTTCATCATGTCCATTAGGTGATGTTTTTTCACTATAGAATCATATTGCAAATGCACGTGCATTGTTGTGCAACTGGTAACCCAAAAATAAAAATATGGTTGTAAAATGCATTTACCGGTCATTCTGATATTAATGCTCGCTATGGGAACACAGGATGGCCGGGCAGTGATAGTTGTACATTTCCATCACTCGTTGTGTTGATTTCATCATGTCCATTAGGTGATGTTTTTACACTATAGAATCATATTGCAAGTGCGCGCATTTGCAATATGTTTCAATGTGCATTTACCATATGAAATTTGACATGCTCAAAAATGCAAAATTGACTGGTCTGATGGACACAGGATGGCCGAGCAGTGATAGTTGTACATTTCCATCACTCGTTGTGTTGATTTCATCATGTCCATTAGGTGATGTTTTTACACTATAGAATCATATTGCAAGTGCGCGCGCATTTGCAATATGTTTCAATGTGCATTTACCATATGAAATTTGACATGCTCAAAAATGCAAAATTGACTGGTCTGATGAACACAGGATGGCTGAGCAGTGATAGTTGTACATTTCCATCACTCGTTGTGTTGATTTCATCATGTCCATTTGTTTATGTTTTCTCACTTTTGCAAAGTCACTGTGCATTTGCAATATGGTTCAATGGGCAGGTACCATCACGAATTTGTCATGCTATAAAAATCCTGCAGGAATGTGAAATTGACTGGCCCGATGAACTCGGGATAGCTGGGCAGTGATTCTGGTTCATCTCCATGGCTCGTTAGGGTTGATTTCAGAATGTCACTTTTGGTGATGGTCCTCTCCGTTTAAACATATTGCTAATGTACAAAAGTCAACTAGCAAGTCAGTGTCCATCAGTCAATTAGATGTCATTTTGACACCAAACTGATACCAATTGACACCAAACCCACTTTTTCCAACTCATTTAGAAGCCAACTATCATATATGTCAGAGCAGGCCCATAATTCACAGCGCCTTTAGTTTAAAACATAATAAAAACATAAAACACATAGTTACGTTCTAGCTGCGGGTCCAGGTCAGACATTATGTGAAGGCCTATGTGAGGCGACCCCGAATCCCGAGTTTCGGCTCGATAGGTCCTTCGGTGCCCGAGTAAAACCCTAATTGGTGCTGAAAATCAATTTTTTTTTCAATGCCTTGCTATGGGGTCCTTGAATGAGCTATCGGACCGAAACGTTGGGGTCCGTCTCTATGGCCCGAGCCGGTTTCAATGCACCTAGTCTTGTGTCTCTGAGACTTTTCTAAATGTCGCCATTTTTGTAATGGTCAAAATGAATTGAAGACATTGCAAATGTACGAGGCTATTTCTCGGTCCGAGAACCTTCTAGAGCCACCTAACTCACCACGCACTATCGACCCGAGGCCTAGAACAGGTTTCTAAAGTTTCGGAACTCTAGGTCTGACGGTTCTTTTTAGCTCGAACAAAGCTAACTATTGGAGGCACTGTCTGTCTCTACAACCCCCAATACGTCCTCCTTCCAAGTTGTGTGTCTGTGTGATTTAGTTTTCCTTTGAAATTTTATGGGAAAAATGACTGATTTACAGTTCATGGGGGTTGCCTAATCACACATATGAAGTTTTGGACAGATCTGACTTTTTTAACCCCTCGAAACAGCCCCTGAGACACCAATTAAGGCACTTCCGGTTGGCACAGGAAGCTATAAGTCAACACATATCCTCACTGGGCTATGCTTTTACAGAATCCTGTGTTTTAAGTCCTTACGTTAAGAATTGACTGATTTACACAGGGTTGAATGCACTATGTCTATCAAACTGCAGGCAGGTAATGGAAAAACACTTTTAGGGTGATTTTAACCACTTCCGGTTGGTCCAGGAAGCCTAGAATCAACACAGGTAGACCTCATACTGGCCTGATGGACTGTTATCAAAGACAGGTTCATACGGCATTCATAACCCATATAGACTTCAGGTTGAATTTAGGGTGCAGGCAATGTATTCCTATGGGGAGAGAAGTCAATGCAAACTATTTGAAGTAAACACCTTCTTTAACTATTAAGGGTTAATGCCACACGGTCAACGTTAGGCTTGCACGGATCGGAAGGACCTTAGGAACGTACCTGAGGTCGAATTGTGCTTCTCACCCTAACGGTTCTCTCACTGTCACCCAAAAGCAAATGACGTTGTGGGGCAGGCTTCATTTTGGGCCTACTTTTCTAATGGTCGCTGCGCTCAGACCGAGCGAGCTACGGTCAAGCGGGATATCTCGTTGAACTCGGCACGGCCTAGAGATTATGTTTATGCCATTGCCTGCTCTCTGTGTCTTTGAGAACCGCACTTTTTCACTCCAGCCTTGCTGTGTGTGCGTGTGAGAGCTTTTCTTTGACATCTGTTGGGAGAAATGACTGATTTACAGTTCATGAGGGTTACCTAGTCACACATATGAAGTTTTGAAAAGATCTGACCTTTTTAACCCATGGAAACTGCCACTGTGACACCATTAAAGGCACTTCCGGTTGGCACAGGAAGCTATAAATAAACTCATATCATGATTGGGGTATGCCTTTACAGAATCCCGAGTTTTAAGTCTTTACGTTAAGAACTGAGTTATTTACGGAGGGTTTAGTGAGTGTGTGTTATTTCAGAAAATCATAGAAAATCACACAAATCTCGCAGAGCTCCGCAGCACACTTTAAAAAGATTCGTAAGAACAACCTGCAACTGGATCTGTAACCGTTGAAAAAAAAACACCTATCCGTGAACATCACCAAGGTGTCGTTGTACGATTTCTCTTAAATGACGATAGATAAATGGCTGGTTCTTTTTTATTGACACCGAGGCTCCTTGACTTTGACGTGAAGTGGAAAAATAATTTCTCTATTTTCATTTTGGACCTTTAATCCCAGATAAATGGCCATAACTCAAAAACCGTTGAGGCCTAGACGCCATCTTGTTCGGGGCCAACTGCCCATTATGCCGCCCTACGCTCACCGAGTTTCGGCTTCTAAATATTTTCAGTTTTCGAGATAAGGCCCCGTCGTGAATCGTGATGTTTTGTAGCAATAGCCATATGATTGCTTATGCCCTCTTGTGGGAATTTCCGGGACATGGGAAAAATGACATAAATCTTATTATTTTTGTAAACGGAAACCGAATGTCCGACAACGTTCATTTGATGACTTCCTGGTAGGTCCGGCCCTGCCGCCGGCCCGACGCCGTCCGCGAATTTTACAAACGATTTCGGACGTCTAGTAAGGGACCGTACATTTGCAATATGGACTTTCTCACTAACCATACAGGTACTGCCGA
>NW_026283617.1:0-7500 GCF_023373465.1 Oncorhynchus keta
GTAGTTGAGGCTGGGTCTATTCAGGTTATAGATGGTGGTGTAGATGAGGCTTGGTCTATTTAGGTTATAGATGGTGGTGTAGATGAGGCTGGGTCTAGTCAGGTTATATATGGTGTAGATGAGGGTGGGTCTAGTCAGGTTATAGATGGTGGTGTAGATGAGGCTGGGTCTAGTCAGGTTATAGATGGTGTAGATGAGGGTGGGTCTAGTGAGGTTATAGATGGTGGTGTAGATGAGGCTGGGTCTAGTCAGGTTATATATGGTGTAGATGAGGGTGGGTCTAGTCAGGTTATAGATGGTGGTGTAGATGAGGCTGGGTCTAGTCAGGTTATAGATGGTGTAGATGAGGGTGGGTCTAGTCAGGTTATAGATTGTGGTGTAGATGAGGCTGGGTCTAGTCATGCTATAGACGGTGGATGAGGAGAGTATAGTGGGGAAGGATAAGTGACTAGAGGGGGAGGAGGAGGGAGTCAAGCGGATGAGGAAAAAGGGGGAAAGGAGAGGATGTGGGAGGGGCTGGGGTGGTCAAAGGCGCCATGGGACCTTTGCCTGGGGGGGGGCCCTGACCAGAGAGGAAGGGCAGGATGGGAGATGGAGTTGAGGAGGAGGAAGGTGGGTCTGAGGAAGAGGACGATGTAGAGGCTTTCTTTTCTGACTTCCTCTCAATGAAGAAGCTGACAGCAAGTCAGGCGGAGGGGTTAAATTACACAGCGAGGAAACTGAACTTCCTGACTGAGACTAAATAGAAATAGAAGGTTAATCTTTATGCTTTTTTTTTGCAATCCAGGAAAGTTTACAAGATCAGTACAACATGAATAATGAAGTGTACCCAGAAAACGTTTTAGGTTTATTTTGGATGAATGAGGACCCCAATGTAAACTGCCTGTTACTCAGGCCCAGAAGCTAGCATATGCATATGCATGGTAATATTGGATAGAAAACACTCTACAGTTTCCAACATGTTAAAATAATGTCTGCGAGTATAACAGAACAGATATAGCAGGCTTTCACCTGAGGAAGTGGGTACTTTTCTATTGAATGCCTATACAGAATGTAATGGGATAGGACCAAGATTACAATTCCTATGGCTTCCACTAGATGTCAACAGTCTTTAGACATTGTTTCAGGCTTGTTTTTTGAAAAATGAGGAAGAATGAGGCCCTTCTTTCAGTGGACTGTAGAAAGAAGCAGAGCTGGTTTGCGTACCCTTCGTTATTTTTCCTTTCTATTGAAAACGCTATTGTCCGGTTGAAATATTTGATTATTTAGACAATTGAGGATTAATTATAAACATCGTTTGACATGTTTCGACGAACTTTAAGTGATTAATTTTATCGCTATTTCTGACTTTTGTCATTCCTTTACTTGGTTGTAAAATGTTTCTATAAATTGTAAGTGGGGCGCTGTCCTCAGATAATTGTATGGTATGCTTTCGCCGTAAAGCCTGTTTTGAAATCTGACACAGCGGCTGGATTAACAAGAAGTTCATCTTTGTTGTTTAATGTTTAATTTGACTATTTTGTATTTTGAATTTGGCGCTCTGCAATTTCACCGGATGTTGGCCAGGTGGGACGCTAGCATCCATAGGAAGCCCATAAGAAGTTAAAGGACCTCTTTGGGATAGCCCGGCCTCTTTGGGATAGCCCGGCCTCTTTGGGATAGCCCGGCCTCTTTGGGATAGCCCGGCCTCTTTGGGATAACCCGGCCTCTTTGGGATAGCCCGGCCTCTTTGGGATAACCCTCTTGGGATAGGACCTTTGGGATAGCCCGGCCTCTTTGGGATAGCCCGGCCTCTTTGGGATAGCCCGGCCTCTTGGGATTCTTTGGGATAGCCCGGCCTCCGGCCTCTTTGGGATAGCCCGGAACCCGGCCTCTTTGGGATAGCCCGGCCTCTTTGGGATAACCCGGCCTCTTTGGGATAGCCCGGCCTCTTGGGATAACCCGGCCTCTTTGGGATAGCCCGGCCTCTTTGGGATAGCCCGGCCTCTTTGGGATAGCCCTTTGGGGCCTCTTTGGGATAGCCCCCTTTGGGATCTCTTTGGGATAAGCCCCTTTGGGGCCTCTTTGGGATAGCCCGGCCTCTTTGGGATAGCCCGGCCTCTTTGGGATTCTTTGGGATAGCCCGGCCTCTTGGGATAGCCCGGCCTTTGGGATAGCCCGACCTCTTTGGGATAGCCCGGCCTCTTTGGGATAGCCCGGCCTCTTTGGGATAGCCCGACCTCTTTGGGATAGCCCGGCCTCTTTGGGATAAGCCTTCGACAACATCCGGTGAAATGCAATAAAATCATAGTATTAAACATTCATGAAAATATAAGTGTCATACATCGTTTAAAGATGAACTTCTTGTTAATCCAGACGCTTGTCAGATTTCAAAAAGGCTTTACGACAAAAGCACACCATGCGATTATCTGAGGACAGCGCCCCGCTCACAAAAGCATTATATTCATTTTCCAGCCAAGCAGAGGTGTCACGAAAGTCAGAAATAGCGATAAAATAAATCACTTACCTTTGAAGATCTTCATCTGGTTGTAATCACAAGGGTCCCAGCTACATAACAAATGGTCCTTTTGTTCGATAAAGTCCTTCTTTATATCCCAAAAAAGTAAGTTTAGTTGGCGCACTGACTGACTCTGATTATCCATCGGTTTCCCTTGTTCAAAATGAATCCCGTAAGTTACCAATGATCTTCTTCCAAACAAGTCAAACAACATTTCTCATCAATCCCCTAATATGTAAATAAACAATAAAATTGAATATGGAGAATAGTATGTTCATTACCGGAGATAAATAACGAAGTCCCTCACCGGAACAACAAGCGACAAACACGACAGCCAAAATGGGAGCCACTTACAAAAACTACAAATTCTAGCTCATTTTTCAAAAAACAAGCCTTAAACTCTTTCTAAAGACTGTTGACATCTAGTGGAAGCCCTAGGAACTGCAATCTGGGAAGTATTCATTTTATATTCCCATTGACAGCCATTGTAATAAGTGGTGGTGAGCTGGAAAAAAAAAATCTGGATGGATTGTCCTCGGGGTTTCGCCTGCCATATCAGTTCTTAATCAAGGACATGTTGGACTTGTCGAGAGTTTCTAATGTGAACTTTTCAGACCAAAAGCTTTTGATAGAGTGATGTCTGTGTTTGGGTTTGGGAAAGGATTAAAGACCTATGTAAAGCTGTCGTATGGTGGGGCGTCATATAAGTCGCTCTGGATAAGAGCGTCTGCTAAATGACTTAAATGTAAAATGTAAGGTGGGAGGGGAGCTCAGTTGGCCAGTCTGGGTGAGACGGGGGATTAGACAAGGATGCTCTCAATCGAGGCAGTTATATACACTAGCCATCCAGCCTTTTTTGGATCTGCTATGGAAGACACTACAGGGAGTGTGATGGACAGGCATAGCAGTGTCGGTGATTATTACAGATTACATGTATGTTAAGGACAGGATATGAGCGACAACCTGGCATGTGGCATAAACTGGTGGTCTTCAACCTCTCCTCCGATCTGCTCGCAGACCTGAAACACAAGCTGCTGAATTTTTCCATCACTGGCTCTGGGTGGCAGTGTTGTATATATCCGTCCACGAAGGAGGACAGGGCCTGGTGGAAATGCAGGGTGGCTGAATTCTGACTAAAGGCGGTGCAGAGACTGCTAAGCCATACTCTTATTGGCTTGAGGGAACCACGATGCGCTCTGCTGAGGACCGGCAGCTGTTCCTATTGAGTACATCAGGTCTCTCTGATTATTACTCTGTGATGCAGCTGCTAAGGCCCACATGAGAAGGGGTGGAGCCTGAGCTGTGGGTGTGGGAGGAGCCTATCTTACACAACCCAGCCATCCTTTGAGATCAGTTTAGTTAGCCAACCTGCAGAGGCAACTGGGTTTACTACGGCTGGGTGACTTGCAAATGCTGGGAGGGGGGACTCTGTATGTCCTGGCACAACAAACAGGACTAACCTCTCTTAGGCTGCTGGAGAGATTCCTGGGGACATCTAGGAGGGAATGTCTGAGCCGGTAAGAGGGTGTTTGAGGGGCCACCAATGTTTCTGCCAGTGCAGGAGGCGGCAGAGACTGAGTACTGGCAAGGGGTCTGGAGGACTTGTTGGACTTTAACACTCCGAGCCTGGGGGAGTTTGAGGGAGTGGGAGGTAAAGCCCTCTACAACCTCTGCATTAAGGTTAGGAACACTAGGAGCCTGGGGGAGTTTGAGGACGTGGGAGGTAAAGCCTTCCACAACCTCTGAGGAACACTAGGGAGCCTGGAGGAGTTTGAGGGTGAGGAACACTAGGAGCCTGGGGAGTTTGAGGACGTGGGAGGTAAAGCCTTCCACAACCTCTGCATTAAGGTGAGGAACACTAGGAGCCTGGAGGAGTTTGAGGACGTGGGAGGTAAAGCCCTCTACAACCTCTGCATTAAGGTGAGGAACACTAGGAGCCTGGGGGAGTTTGAGGGAGTGGGAGGTAAAGCCTTCCACAACCTCTGCATTAAGGTTAGGAACATTAGGAGCCTGGGGGAGTTTGAGGGAGTGGGAGGTAAAGCCTTCTACAACCTCTGCATTAAGGTTAGGAACATTAGGAGCCTGGAGGAGTTTGAGGGGGTGGGAGGTAAAGCCCTCTACAACCTCTGCATTAAGGTTAGGAACACTAGGAGCCTGGAGGAGTTTGAGGACGTGGGAGGTAAAGCCCTCTACAACCTCTGCATTAAGGTGAGGAACACTAGGAGCCTGGGGGAGTTTGAGGGAGTGGGAGGTAAAGCCTTCCACAACCTCTGCATTAAGGTTAGGAACATTAGGAGCCTGGGGGAGTTTGAGGGAGTGGGAGGTAAAGCCTTCTACAACCTCTGCATTAAGGTTAGGAACATTAGGAGCCTGGGGGAGTTTGAGGGAGTGGGAGGTAAAGCCTTCTACAACCTCTGCATTAAGGTTAGGAACATTAGGAGCCTGGGGGAGTTTGAGGACGTGGGAGGTAAAGCCTTCTACAACCTCTGCATTAAGGTTAGGAACATTAGGAGCCTGGGGGAGTTTGAGGACGTGGGAGGTAAAGCCTTCCACAACCTCTGCATTAAGGTTAGGAACATTAGAGCCTGGAGGAGTTTGAGGACGTGGGAGGTAAAGCCTTCCACAACCTCTGCATTAAGGTTAGGAACATTAGGAGCCTGGAGGAGTTTGAGGGAGTGGGAGGTAAAGCCTTCCACAACCTCTGCATTAAGGTTAGGAACATTAGGAGCCTGGAGGAGTTTGAGGACGTGGGAGGTAAAGCCTTCCACAACCTCTGCATTAAGGTTAGGAACACTAGGAGCCTGGGGAGTTTGAGGACGTGGGAGGTAAAGCCTTCCACAACCTCTGCATTAAGGTGAGGAACACTAGGAGCCTGGGGGAGTTTGAGGACGTGGGAGGTAAAGCCTTCCACAACCTCTGCATTAAGGTGAGGAACACTAGGAGCCTGGGGGAGTTTGAGGACGTGGGAGGTAAAGCCTTCCACAACCTCTGCATTAAGGTGAGGAACACTAGGAGCCTGGGGAGTTTGAGGACGTGGGAGGTAAAGCCCTCTACAACCTCTGCATTAATGCGAGGAACATTAGGAGCCTAACAGGAGTGAAGGCACATCAGTGGCAGGGGGTATGTGGGGTGGAGAGTATGGTGGGTTTTAGATGGAGGGGACTCTACAAACTCCCAGTACCAAAGAGGACAGGGGACCTCCAGTAGACGGTTCTACATGGAGCCCTGGCCACTGACAGCTGGTAGGCATGGGTTGAACCCGGGAATTGGACAGGAGTGTCCTTTCTGCGTCATGAGTGAAACTATGATTAGTTTTATGTTTGCTCAGACAAAGTTGGCGATTTGGCTAACAAGGAGGAACAGGGTCTTTTACTATTATTTAATGGGATGGTCTCTGCGCGCCTTAGGGTGGAATTCGAGTTCTATTAAATTATAAAAAGGGTGTAGATGTTTCAGGATATATGGTGTGTCGGAGGGGGGTCTGTACAGCTGGGGAAGATGGGTTGGATATATGGCTGTAGAAGTGGTGAGGTTTTGGTAATTGTGTGGTGTTGTTTTGTATCGTGTGGTAGAGGGCCAGGTGAGTATGCAGTACAGGGGATATTTATTTTTAAATGGGGTGGGGGTGGTGGTGGTTGTGGGGTTTTAATGAAACGAGGACGACCAATGTATGTATCTCTCTTCTGTGCTCTCGCTCTCGCTCTCGCTCTCGCTCTCTCATTCCCTCTCTCTCTCGCTCTCTCATTCCCCTCTCTCTCTCTCTCATTCTCTCTCTCTCTCTCTCTCTCTCTCTCTCTCTCTCTCTCTCTCTCTCTCTCTCTCTCTCTCTCTCTCTCTCTCTCTCGCTCTCTGTGAGACCTTTACTATTTAATATCAAGGTAATTTCCATATTATAGATTAGTAAAAGACAGACAGTCTGAAGGAACTGTGTTTGCAGTCTTCTCGCTGGAGTTTGACTGGTGTTTATTTATATAAAAGTTTGACATTTTAGAGGTGCACCTGTGAGATTCTAGAAGTGGAGATGTGCCGTGGTTCACGCTGTGGCATTTAGCAGCTGTGTGTTGCTATGGTCACGTCCTTTAATTAACAGGAACAGGAACCACAGGAAGAGATAGCTAGAGAGACATTAGGGCTGGGCGGTATGCCACATGTGACTAAATACCAGTATTGATGAACAGACAGACCAGTTTGGGTTTTAGTTGTACATTCTATAACAGTATTTCAATGAGATACACACGGTCAACGCAGTGTGTTAACTTCTACGGGATGGGTGTCCCATTAGCAACGGTTGTTGCTAATGTGCACTAATGTGACTAGAATGAGGTTGTAAACAACAGCCCACTTTTCCGGGACATAGACATGTCTGATATGGGCAGAAAGCTTAAATTATTGTTAATCTAACTGCAGTTTCCAATTTACAGTAGCTATTACAGTGAAAAAATACCATGCTATTGTTTGAGGAGAGTGCGCCAACAACAACAACAACAACAACAACAACAACAACAACAGCAACAACAACAACAACAACAACATTTTATCACAGCAACTGGTTTGATTACATTCACCTCTGAAGGTAAATATTGTACGTACACAACCGTTCAACAGTTTGGGGTCACTTAGAAATGTCTTTGTTTTTGAAAGAAAATGAAAAAATTGTCCGTCAAATTGATCAGAAATAGACATTGTTAACCTCTCTGGAATCGTTCAGGACGTGAGCTACCTACCTCTCAACAGCCAGTGAAACTGCAGGGCGCTAAATTCAAAACAACATAAATCCCACAATTAAAATTCCTCAAACATAGAAGTATTTTACACAATTTTAAAGATAAGCTTCTCGTTAATCCAGCCACAGTGTTTGATTTCAAAAACGCTTTTCGGGAAAGCACAGCATAGCATTATGTTAAGTCAGCAACTAGTCACAGAAAGCATTCAGCCATTTTCCAACCAAAGAGAGGAGTCGCAAAAAGCAGAAATATAGATAAAATTAATCACTAACCTTTGAT
>NW_026283617.1:12500-20000 GCF_023373465.1 Oncorhynchus keta
TAGCTAGTTTTCTGTCTTTCCAGCTTCAATCTGAAGTGTTCGCTGTGTCCTTGTCATGTCCTGACCTTAGTTCCTTTTTTATGTCTCTGTTTTAGTTTGGTCAGGGCGTGAGTTGGGGTGGGCATTCTGTGTGTTCTATGTTTTGTATTTCTATGTTTGGCCTGGTGTGGTTCCCAATCAGAGGCAGCTAGCTGTTTATCGTTGTCTCTGATTGAGAACCATACTTAGGCAGCCTGTTTTCCCACTATGATTTGTGGGTAGTTGTTTCCTGTTTTGTGTTTTGTCACCTAATAGGACTGTTTCGTTTTTTTGTCGTGTTTTCTCCTTTGTTATTTTTGTGTTCAGTTTAATAAATATAACATGGACACTTACCAAGCTGCGCATTGGTCCGATCCTTCACACTCCTCGTCAGAAGAGGAGGAACATCGTTACAGTCGTTGGCTAGCTAGCGAACATTTTTTGTTTTCCATAGCAACCTGCGAAGTTCTGGAACTGTCAATCAGTGGTCGTTTTGCTTTACATGGTAGTTAAAACCAATCGAACTAGCGACCAGAAAATTGCACTTGACAACCAGTGTTAGTGAATGTAGCATCACGTTTTGTTGAAAAAAATATTTGAAAGCTTTGGGAAAGAATATTGTTTTTAATGCTGTTAACCCTTTGTGGGAAAGCAATAATACACGTGTGTATGGTGGTGGTCTACACTACGTCTCTCGGCTTTGCCTCCTGGCTATAATCCTGTCACAGACACACATTTTTAATTTTAATTTTACCTTTATTTTACTAGGCAAGTCAGTTAAGAACAAATTCTTATTTTCAATGACGGCCTAGGAACAGTGGGTTAACTGCCTGTTCAGGGGCAGAACGACAGATTTGTACCTTGTCAGCTTGGGGATTTGAACTTGCAACCTTCCGGTTACTAGTCCAACGCTCTAACCACTAGGGTACATGACCTCTCATCTGTTATTGCCAGTGGTGTAATGTACTGAAGTAAAAAATAAGTTTAAGTACTACTTAAGTAGTTTTGGGGGGGTATTTGTACTTTACTTTTTATATTTTTGACAACTGTTACTTCACTACATTCCTAAAGAAAATAATGTACTTTTTACTCCAAACATTTTCACCCAAAAGAACTCGTTGTAACGGGAGAGGAGGACCAAAATGCAACGTGGTTATAGAGTTCAACATCTTTAATATAGACGAAAAACGAGAACACTACAAAATACAAAACAATAAATGTGAAAAAACTAAACAGTCCTATCTGGTGCAATGACAGAAAGACAATCACCCACAAAATACCCACAGAATATGGCTGCCTAAATATGGTTCCCAATCAGAGACAACGATAAACAGCTGCCTCTAATTGAGAACCAATCTAGGCAACCATAGACCTACAAACTACCTAGAAAGGAAACATAAACATAAACATACAAAAAACCCTAGACTAGACAAACACATAACTCCCCCATGTCACACCCTGACCTAACCAAGATAATAAAGAAAACAGAGATAACTAAGGCCAGGGCGTAACACTCGTTACATTGTGAATGCTTAGCAGGACAGGAAAATGGTCAAATTTTTAAAAAAAATTTAGTTAACTAGGCAAGTCAGTTATTAAGAACAAATTCTTATTTACAATGACGGCCTACACCGACCAAACCCAAACAACGCTGGGCCACTGTGCCGCCCTATGGGACTCCTAATCACAGCCAATTATGATCCAGTCTAACACTGAGATTCACGCACTTATCAACATAACATCGCTGGTCCTCCCAAATGCCTATTTTACAGGGTGACTTTCGCTTTTACTTGAGTCATGTTCTTTTGTGTACTTTTTTTACTGATTAGTTCTTATTAAATATGGACATTAGTCATGTGTTGCCTATTGACATGGTGGCATTAGTCCCTATCAGAACTCAGGATAAGACCCAGATGCAGACAGCTCGAATCACAGCAGTTTATTTACAAATCAGGGGGGGCAGGCAAACGACAGGTCAAGGGCAGGCAAACGACAGGTCTTGCAAGGGCAGGCAAACGACAGGTCAAGGGCAGGCAAACGACAGGTCAAGGGCAGGCAGAGGTCGGTAATCCAGGGCCAAATGTACAGAACGGCTCAAATAGAATGGTCCAAACCGGAAGAACTAGAAAACAGGGACTAAAGCGTACAGGAAAACCACACTGGTAGACTAGACAAGACAAACTGGCAACAGACAAACAGAAACCACGGGTATAAATACACAGGGGAAAATGGGAACAAATGGGAGACACCTGGTGGGGGTGGAGATAAGCAACAGACAGGTGAATCAGATCAGGATGTGACAGTATCAGGTTATATCTCCAGGTTAGACCTCCAGGTTATATCTCCAGGTTAGACCAGTCTCCATAGTTGGCAGTTCTCCTCTCTGCTATATCATGATCAGATCAGGATGGGACAGTATCAACTCAACCCTCTCCATAGTTGGCAGTTCTCCTCTCTGCTATATCATGATCAGATCAGGATGGGACAGTATCAACTCAACCCTCTCCATAGTTGGCAGTTCTCCTCTCTGCTATATCATGATCAGATCAGGATGGGACAGTATCAACTCAACCCTCTCCATAGTTGGCAGTTCTCCTCTCTGCTATATCATGATCAGATCAGGATGGGACAGTATCAACTCAACCCTCTCCATAGTTGGCAGTTCTCCCTCTGCTATATCATGATCAGATCAGGATGGGACAGTATCAACTCAACCCTCTCCATAGTTGGCAGTTCTCCTCTCTGCTATATCATGATCAGATCAGGATGGGACAGTATCAACTCAACCCTCTCCATAGTTGGCAGTTCTCCTCTCTGCTATATCATGATCAGATCAGGATGGGACAGTATCAACTCAACCCTCTCCATAGTTGGCAGTTCTCCTCTCTGCTATATCATGATCAGATCAGGATGGGACAGTATCAACTCAACCCTCTCCATAGTTGGCAGTTCTCCTCTCTGCTATATCATGATCAGATCAGGATGGGACAGTATCAACTCAACCCTCTCCATAGTTGGCAGTTCTCCTCTCTGCTATATCATGATCAGATCAGGATGGGACAGTATCAACTCAACCCTCTCCATAGTTGGCAGTTCTCCTCTCTGCTATATCATGATCAGATCAGGATGGGACAGTATCAACTCAACCCTCTCCATAGTTGGCAGTTCTCCTCTCTGCTATATCATGATCAGATCAGGATGGGACAGTATCAACTCAACCTCTCCATAGTTGGCAGTTCTCCTCTCTGCTATATCATGATCAGATCAGGATGGGACAGTATCAACTCAACCCTCTCCATAGTTGGCAGTTCTCCTCTCTGCTATATCATGATCAGATCAGGATGGGACAGTATCAACTCAACCCTCTCCATAGTTGGCAGTTCTCCTCTCTGCTATATCATGATCAGATCAGGATGGGACAGTATCAACTCAACCCTCTCCATAGTTGGCAGTTCTCCTCTCTGCTATATCATGATCAGATCAGGATGGGACAGTATCAACTCAACCCTCTCCATAGTTGGCAGTTCTCCTCTCTGCTATATCATGATCAGATCAGGATGGGACAGTATCAACTCAACCCTCTCCATAGTTGGCAGTTCTCCTCTCTGCTATATCATGATCAGATCAGGATGGGACAGTATCAACTCAACCCTCTCCATAGTTGGCAGTTCTCCTCTCTGCTATCATGCTGGCTCTACCCCTCACCCATGGTAGAGCACTAGATACCGTAGCAGGGTGACTTTTTTAAACCACTTCCTTGCCAGAAGGTTCCTTCTTTGTTATAGAGCCAGAAAGATTGGATAAGTGGTTTATCCATACATCTCTGTTTTGGATAGACAGTTTGTTTAGTGTTTTAGCAATTTTCCCAGGAAGTGGTCAAGTAGACTGTGATTCAGTGAAAAAAGGGGAAGGTTAAGCAGCATGTCCTATTGGCTTCTTTCCGTTGACCGTTTTGGGCTGTGTTCCAACAGTCTTACCTGGCTTCTCTTCCTCATTCCTCTAGAGACTAAGATGTGAAAGCACTTATGGATGAAAGCCCTCCTTGTCTTAACTGCTTTTAGCTCTTTGGGGAGCATCATTCCCACACTTCCTCCAGCAGGTCAGCCTAGGTGTCGAGCAGGTTTCTCCTTGGTTCAGTTTCATTCCAAACCCGGTTTGCTTTGTAATTGCATTATTTTCAACCAGGGATCCATAGGGCACGATATAGTGACATACATAGGCCGTATGGGACACCAACCACTTCCAATTATGTTTTTCTACTTCTGTTGTGTTCTGCCTCTTAGTCCAGTCCATTCACCTATCCGTGATCCTAAACGAAAGGAGACGAACAAAGGAAGTAGTGTTTGACTTTTAAGGAAGCAGTGGAAGTGTACAGGAAAGGTTGATTATCTCCCAAATTGGGACCCTATTCCTCATATGGTGTAATACATTGGACCCCCTCTGGTCAAAAGGAGTGCACTACAAAGGGAATACGGTGCAATTGGGGACACAAAGGTTGTGTCAACAGATTAAGCTCCCTGTGCTTACAAACGCCAGGGTACAACTCTGACCTCATCACACCCCAGGGTACAACTCTGCCCTCATCAAATGCCAGGGTACAACTCTGACCTCTTCACACCCCAGGGTAAAACTCTCACCTCATCACACCCCAGGGTAAAACTCTGCCCTCATCAAACGCCAGGGTACAACTCTCACATCATCACACCCCAGGATAAAACTCTCACCTCATCACACCCCAGGGTAAAACTCTGACATCATCACACCCCAGGATAAAACTCTCACCTCATCACACCCCAGGATAAAACTCTCACATCATCACACCCCAGGATAAAACTCTGACATCATCACACCCCAGGATAAAACTCTGACATCATCACACCCCAGGATAAAACTCTGACATCATCACACCCCAGGATAAAACTCTGACATCATCACACCCCAGGATAAAACTCTGACATCATCACACCCCAGGATAAAACTCTGACATCATCACACCCCAGGATAAAACTCTGACATCATCACACCCCAGGATAAAACTCTGACATCATCACACCCCAGGATAAAACTCTGACATCATCACACCCCAGGATAAAACTCTGACATCATCACACCCCAGGATAAAACTCTCACCTCATCACACCCCAGGATAAAACTCTCACCTCATCACACCCCAGGATAAAACTCTCACCTCATCACACCCCAGGATAAAACTCTGACATCATCACACCCCAGGATAAAACTCTGACATCATCACACCCCAGGATAAAACTCTGACATCATCACACCCCAGGATAAAACTCTCACCTCTTCACACCCCAGGATAAAACTCTCACCTCTTCACACCCCAGGGTAAAACTCTCACCTCATCACACCCCAGGATAAAACTCTCACTTCATCACACCCCAGGATAAAACTCTCACATCATCACACCCCAGGATAAAACTCTCACTTCATCACACCCCAGGATAAAACTCACATCATCACACCCCAGGGTAAAACTCTCACCTCATCACACCCCAGGATAAAACTCTCACTTCATCACACCCCAGGATAAAACTCACATCATCACACCCCAGGATAAAACTCTCACTTCATCACACCCCAGGATAAAACTCTCACATCATCACACCCCAGGATAAAACTCACATCATCACACCCCAGGATAAAACTCTCACCTCATCACACCCCAGGATAAAACTCTCACATCATCACACCCCAGGATAAAACTCTCACCTCATCACACCCCAGGATAAAACTCTCACATCATCACACCCCAGGATAAAACTCTCACCTCATCACACCCCAGGATAAAACTCTCACCTCATCACACCCCAGGATAAAACTCTCACCTCATCGCACCCCAGGGTAAAACTCTGACATCGTCAATTCTGAAAATAAATGAGAGGGACCAAGGACAGGGGAGGATTTTATAGCCAGTAATATTCTCAGAAACAGCCATGTTGTGAACTAACATGTCGTTTTTCTCTCTGTTTTCTTTTTCTCCTCTCAACTGATGACATCACTCATTGCTCAATTCCTCAACCACAGGTAAGCACATTATGGCCTTGAGTCTGTGTGTGTGTGTGTGTGTGTGTGTGTGTGTGTGTGTGTGTGTGTGTGTGTGTGTGTGTGTGTGCGTGCGTGCGTGTGCGTGTGTGCGTGTGTGTGTGTGTGTGTGTGTGTGTGTGTGTGTGTGTGTGTGTGTGCGTAAGCGATCCCTCCGCTCCCATGTGTGTCAAGGAGCTGGATGGGAACAGTGTGGCGGTCATACGGAGGGAAGAGAGAGAGAGGGAATCTTATGGTGTCAGCCAGGTTTATAATTCACCCATTTATCGATCGGCTCCCTAATTAATGTCATTATTTATCTTTGAATCCCAAGGACGGGGAGACGAGGAGGCTGAGTGCCTTCAGTCAAGAGTCAGAGACTATGTGCCACATGCCTATCCCCTATAGAGTGCATTCGGAAGGTATTCAGACCCCTTGACTTTTTCCCTAAATTCTTTACGTTGCAGCCTTATTGTAAAATGGATTAAATAAAACATTTTCCTCATCAATCTGCACACAATACCCCATAATAACATCACAATACCCCATAATGACATCACAATACCCCATAATGACATCACAATACCCCATAATGACATCACAATAACCCATAATGACATCACAATACCCCAGATTGACAAAGAGAAAACAGGTTTTTAGAAATGTTTGCAAATTAATTAAATAATAAAAAACAGAAATACCTTATTTACATAAGTATTCAGACCCTTTGCTATGAGACTGGATATTGATCTCAGGTGCATCCTGTTTCCATTGATCATCCTTGAGATGTTTCTACAACTTGATTGGAGTTCACCTGTGGTAAATTCAATTGATTGGACATGGTTTGGAAAGGCACACACCTGTCTATATAAGGTCCCACAGTTGACAGTGCACGTCAGAGCAAAAACCAAGTCATGAGGTCAAAGGAATTGTCTGTAGAGCTCCGAGACAGGATTGTGTCGAGGCACCGATCTGGGGAAGGGTACCAAAAAATGTCTGCAGTATTGAACTTCCCCAGGAACACAGTGGCCTCCATCATTCTTTAATGGAAGAAATGTGGAACCACCAAGACTCTTCCTAGAGCTGGCCGCCCGGACAAACTGATCAATCAGGGGAGAAGGGCCTTGGTCAGGGAGGTGACCAAGAACCTGATGGTCACTCTGACAGAGCTTCAGAGTTCCTCTGTGGAAGCCAGACGGAAGCCACTCCTCAGTAAAAGGCACACGACCGTCTGCTTGGAGTTTGCCAAAAGGTAGCTAAAGAGAAAAAAAGATTGTCTGGTCTGATGAAAACAAGATTGAACTGTTTCGCCTGAATGCCAAGCGTCACATCTGGAGGAAGCCATCCCTACGGTGAAGCATGGTGGTGGCAGCGTCATGCAGTGAGGATGTTTTTCAGCGGCAGGGACTGGGAGACTAGTCAGGATGAAAGATGAAC
>NW_026283617.1:25000-30000 GCF_023373465.1 Oncorhynchus keta
CCTATCCCTTATGAAGTGCGCTACAGTCGTGCCCATAGGGCTCCGGCCAATAGTAGTGCACTACATAGGGAATAGGCTGCCATTTTGGAACGTGTGGGTTGTGGCTTGTTGGAATTCCCAGTGTTCAAAGCGTCAATTCCACTGTGCCCGACAGCCTCCCTCTATATGGGTCCCCGAATAAATAAAAACAATTGGAACCATAGATATTCCAGACTTTATCAATTCCAGTTCTACCCCACACCTTGGGGATATATATATACATATATTTATTTGTATTGACCCAGAGAAGACCCTGTTTTATGGCCTAACTATGATTTACCCAGAGTCCTTTGTGATGACTGACAGGATTAGGGAACCCACTGTGACAGAGAGAGAAGGTCAGGGTATGGTCCCAAATCGCACCCTAAATCGCACCCTCTGGTCAAATGTAGTGCACTACATAGGGAATAGGGTGTAATTGGGGTCTTAACGCTTGACAGGTCATTTAGTGCAGATCACAGTGTCTGTCTCACAATAACATGACACTCACACTGAGGTATGACACACACACACACACACACACACACACACACACACACACACACACACACACACACACACACACACACACACACACACACACACACACACACACACACACACACACACACACACACACACACACACACTGAGAGGCATGCCACCAAAGCCTCCATGATGTTGACACTAATATATGCCATAATAATATATGGCATTTAGCAGACGCTTTTATCCAAAGCGACTTACAGTCAGGTGTGCATACATTCTACGTATGGGTGGTCCCGGGGATCGAACCCACTACCCTGGCGTTAACTGAGCTACAGAAGGACCACTAGTTCAAGGTATGATCTCAGGTGTGTTTTTTTCTGGTGGGAATCTGATCAGAACGTATTTCCTGATCAGAATGTATTTCCTGATCAGAATGTATTTCCTGATCAGAATGTATTTCCTGATCAGAATGTATTTCCTGATCAGAATGTATTTCCTGATCAGAATGTATTTCCTGATCAGAATGTATTTCCTGATCAGAACGTATTTCCTGATCGGAACGTATTTCAGCGTGGAGGAAATACGTACTGCAGGAACGTCCTCTAATCAAATGGAATCATCAGGACAGGTTGTGTTTGTGCCACATTAAAAGGTAATGCATGTTAAAAAAAACATGACCCAATCTTTCCTAGTCTACTAATCAAATCAAATCAAATGTATTTATATAGCCCTTCGTACATCAGCTGATGTCTCAAAGTGCTGTACAGAAACCCAGCCTAAAACCCCAAACAGCAAGCAATGCAGGTGTAGAAGCACGTTGGCTAGGAAAAACTCCCTAGAAATGCCAAAACCTTGGAAGAAACCTAGAGAGGCTAGACAGGCTATGTGTGGTGGCCAGTCCTCTTCTGGCTGTGCCGGGTGGAGATTATAACAGAACATGGCCAAGATGTTCAAATGTTCATAAATGACCAGCATGGTCGAATAATAATAAGGCAGAACAGTTGAAACTGAGCAGCAGCACGGCCAGGTGGACTGGGGACAGCAAGGAGTCATCATGTCAGGTAGTCCTGGGGCATGGTCCTAGGGCTCACGTCCTCGAGCGAGAGAAAGAAAGAGAGAAGGAGAGAATTAGAGAACGCACACTTCGATTCACACAGGCACCGAATAGGACAGGAGAAGTATTCCAGATATAACAAACTGACCCTAGCCCCCCGACACATAAACTACTGCAGCATAAATACTGGAGGGGTCAGGAGAGGCCATAGAGATCATACAGTATATTAAATCAATGATTTATATTTTAATATTCATATAATAACTATAATTACACCTAGGCTATAAAATAAAGTAAAATATGCATGCTCTTATAAATCTACTTTCACCCCCTGGATACAGCTGATATTTTGGTGATATAACTAGAAGTTTGTCTGAACAAAAATGTTTCCACAACCGTTGTGCAGTGATGACTGGTATCGCAAAGAGGGTTAGGGATGCCTCCTAGTGCCGTCTGTCTGTCTGTCTGTCTGTCTGTCTGTCTGTCTGTCTGTCTGTCTGTCTGTCTGTCTGATATCTGTCTGTCTGTCTGATATCTGTCTGTCTGTCTGTCTGTCTGTCTGTCTGTCTGTCTGTATCTGTCTGTCTGATATCTGTCTGATATCTGTCTGTCTGTCTGTCTGTCTGTCTGTCTGTCTGTCTGTCTGTCTGTCATCTGTCTATCTGCCTGCCTGCCTGTCTGTCTGTCTGTCTGTCTGTCTGTCTGTCTGTCTGTCTGTCTGTCTGTCTGTCTGTCTGGATATCTGTCTGTCTGTCTGTCTGGATATATGTCTGGATATATGTCTGTCTGTCTGTCTGTCTAGATATCTGTCTGTCTGTCTGTCTGTCTGTCTGTCTGTCTGTCTGTCTGTCTGTCTGTCTGTCTGTCTGTCTGTCTGTCTGTCTGTCTGTCTGTCTGTCTGTCTGTCTGTCTGTCTGTCTGTCTGTCTGTCTGTCTGTCTGTCTGTCTGTCTGTCTGTCTGGATATATGTCTGTCTGTCTGTCTGTCTGTCTGTCTGTCTGTCTAGATATCTAGATATCTGTCTGTCTGTCTGTCTGTCTGTCTGTCTGTCTGTCTGTCTGTCTGTCTGTCTGTCTGTCTGGATATATGTCTGGATATATGTCTGTCTGTCTGTCTAGATATCTGTCTGTCTGTCTGTCTGTCTGTCTGTCTGTCTGTCTGTCTGTCTGTCTGTCTGTCTGTCTGGATATCTGTCTGTCTGTCTGTCTGTCTGTCTGTCTGTCTGTCTGTCTGTCTGTCTGTCTGTCTGTCTGTCTGTCTGGATATATGTCTGTCTGTCTGCCTGTCTAGATATCTGTCTGTCTGTCTGTCTGTCTGTCTGTCTGTCTGTCTGTCTGTCTGTCTGTCTGTCTGTCTGTCTGATATCTGTCTGTCTGTCTGTCTGTCTGTCTGATATCTGTCTGTCTGTCTGTCTGTCTGTCTGATATCTGTCTGTCTGTCTGTCTGTCTGTCTGATATCTGTCTGTCTGTCTGTCTGTCTGTCTGATATCTGTCTGTCTGTCTGGCCACCCAGCTTTTTTTTGGGTTGAAATATATTTATTCAGTGGACCCCCCTGCGAACCTCGTTATACGCCCCCATACATCTGAATACCAACTACTGAGAAGTGTTTTTCTAAATCCGAATCGGCCCCTATATGATCATAAGGATTTCCTCATATAAACTAAATATATTTAATATTTAATTTTTTAAAAATCATTTTAACCCAGAATCAGTCAAATAAATTGTAACCCACAGAAGAGATATTTTTGTAATTCTCAATAGGTTCAGGGCTTGGTGTACATCTCCTCAAGTCTATGTGGTGTAGAAGAGAGGGGAGGTTTTTAGCCAGCCCGACGTGACAGGAGGTATTCTGTGGACTGAGGAAGGTAAACGTTTATAGGTGTCGGAGATAAAGCTTAATGGAGCAGAGTGAATAGTCCCTATGTCAACGTAGAGAACAAACACCTGATCAAACACCATAATACATTGTAATGCATCTTACCACTAGACACGTTCTACCGTGAATTCCAAATGGCACTCTATTCCCTCAAACGTAGTGCACTATATAGAGAATAGGGTGGAATTTAGGATGCACCCCTAGACTTTACACTATAATACATTATACCAACTAGGACGCTGTCCTGACAACCTGGAGATTGGAAGATCTGGGATGTGTCCCAAATGGAACACTATTCCCCATATAGTGCACCACTTTTGAACCCTATTCCCTATATAGTGCACTACTTTTGACATGGGCCCATCTATAGTCTTTTAAGGGCCTGAGAGCTATACTCCGTTATACAGATGATGACAGGTTTTACTCCCCTCTCCGTTATAAAGATGATATGTGATGATGAGAGGTTTTACTCCCCTCTCCATTATAAAGATGATATGTGATGATGAGAGGTTTTACTCCCCTCTCCATTATAAAGATGATGTGTGATGATGAGAGGTTTTATTCTCCTCTCCGTTATAAAGATGATATGTGATGATGAGAGGTTTTACTCTCCTCTCCATTATAAAGATGATATGTGATGATGAGAGGTTTACTCCCCTCTCCATTATAAAGATGATGTGTGATGATGAGAGGTTTTATTCTCCTCTCCGTTATAAAGATGATATGTGATGATGAGAGGTTTTATTCTCCTCTCCGTTATAAAGATGATATGTGATGATGAGAGGTTTTACTCTCCTCTCCATTATAAAGATGATATGTGATGATGAGAGGTTTTACTCTCCTCTCCATTATAAAGATGATATGTGATGATGAGAGGTTTTACTCTCCTCTCCATTATAAAGATGATATGTGATGATGAGAGGTTTTACTCTCCTCTCCATTATAAAGATGATGTGTGATGATGAGAGGTTTTACTCTCCTCTCCATTATAAAGATGATATGTGATGATGAGAGGTTTTACTCTCCTCTCCATTATAAAGATGATATGTGATGATGAGAGGTTTACTCTCCTCTCCATTATAAAGATGATATGTGATGATGAGAGGTTTTACTCTCCCTCTCTCCGTTATAAAGATGATATGTGATGATAAAGATGACAGCCTCAGGGTTCTAGGGCTGAGGTATTCAAGTATCGTTAGTACTAGAACCTTGATAAGCCAGTGGTACTCAATAACTATTAGTGCTGTGACCTTGGCATTCTACTCTCCCATTGAGAGGAATAGGAAGCAAGTCGCAAATAACCAGTGAATACAAACGATTAAAGTATTTTTGGGAAACACTGTTTTGGGACGAGGGAACACCCTCCGCATAGAAACCCAAGAATGCCTTAAGGGGGTTGTATCCCAAAAGCAATCCTATTCCCAAAATTAACTACATTTAGACAACAGGGGCGGCAGGGTGCGTAGTCTAGCCTAGTGGTTAGAGTGTTAGAGTGCCAGTTCAAAACTCCCAAACTGGCAAGTCTGTCGTTCTGGAACCTGAACAAGGCAGTTAACCCACTG
>NW_026283617.1:52500-60286 GCF_023373465.1 Oncorhynchus keta
TCGTCAGACAGTCTATGCTCATACCCAGCCGTTCCTCATCAGACAGTCTATGCCCATACCCAGCCGTTCCTCATCAGACAGTCTATACCCATACCCAGCCGTTCCTCATCAGTCTATACCCATACCCAGCCGTTCCTCATCAGACAGTCTATGCTCATACCCAGCCGTTCCTCATCAGACAGTCTATGCCCATACCCAGCCGTTCCTCATCAGACAGTCTATACCCATACCCAGCCGTTCCTCATCAGTCTATACCCATACCCAGCCGTTCCTCATCAGACTATGCCCATACCCAGCCGTTCCTCGTCAGACAGTCTATGCCCATACACAGCCGTTCCTCATCAGACAGTCTATACCCATACCCAGCCGTTCCTCATCAGATAGTCTATGCCCATACCCAGCCGTTCCTCATCAGACAGTATATACCCATACCCAGCCGTTCCTCATCAGACAGTCTATGCCCATACCCAGCCGTTCCTCTTCAGACTATGCCCATACCCAGCCGTTCCTCGTCAGACAGGCTATGCCCATACCCAGCCGTTCCTCATCAGACAGTCTATGCCCATACCCAGCCATTCCTCATCAGACAGTCTATGCCCATATCCAGCCGTTCCTCTTCAGACTATGCCCATACCCAGCCGTTCCTCATCAGACAGTCTATACCCATACCCAGCCGTTCTCATCAGTCTATACCCATACCCAGCCATTCCTCATCAGACAGTCTATACCCATACCCAGCCGTTCCTCATCAGTCTATACCCATACCCAGCCATTCCTCTTCAGTCTATGCCCATACCCAGCCGTTCCTCTTCAGTCTATGCCCATACCCAGCCGTTCCTCTTCAGTCTATGCCCATACCCAGCCATTCCTCATCAGACAGTCTATACCCATATCCAGCCGTTCCTCTTCAGACTATGCCCATACCCAGCCGTTCCTCATCAGACAGTCTATACCCATACCCAGCCGTTCCTCATCAGTCTATACCCATACCCAGCCGTTCCTCATCAGACAGTCTATACCCATACCCAGCCGTTCCTCATCAGTCTATACCCATACCCAGCCATTCCTCTTCAGTCTATGCCCATACCCAGCCGTTCCTCTTCAGTCTATGCCCATACCCAGCCGTTCCTCTTCAGTCTATGCCCATACCCAGCCGTTCCTCTTCAGTCTATGCCCATACCCAGCCGTTCCTCGTCAGACAGTCTATGCTCATACCCAGCCGTTCCTCATCAGACAGTCTATGCCCATACCCAGCCGTTCCTCATCAGACAGTCTATACCCATACCCAGCCGTTCCTCATCAGTCTATACCCATACCCAGCCGTTCCTCATCAGACAGTCTATGCTCATACCCAGCCGTTCCTCATCAGACAGTCTATGCCCATACCCAGCCGTTCTCATCAGACAGTCTATACCCATACCCAGCCGTTCTCATCAGTCTATACCCATACCCAGCCGTTCCTCATCAGACTATGCCCATACCCAGCCGTTCCTCGTCAGACAGTCTATGCCCATACACAGCCGTTCCTCATCAGACAGTATATACCCATACCCAGCCGTTCCTCATCAGACAGTCTGTGCCCATACCCAGCCGTTCCTCATCAGACAGTCTATACCCATACCCAGCCGTTCCTCATCAGATAGTCTATGCCCATACCCAGCCGTTCCTCATCAGACAGTATATACCCATACCCAGCCGTTCCTCATCAGACAGTCTGTGCCCATACCCAGCCGTTCCTCTTCAGACAGTCTATACCCATACCCAGCCGTTCCTCATCAGACAGTCTATACCCATACCCAGCCGTTCCTCATCAGTCTATGCCCATACCCAGCCGTTCCTCATCAGACAGTCTATACCCATACCCAGCCGTTCCTCATCAGTCTATACCCATACCCAGCCGTTCCTCATCAGACAGTGTATGCCCATACCCAGCCGTTCCTCATCAGTCTATACCCATACCCAGCCGTTCCTCATCAGACAGTCTATGCCCATAGCCCAGCCGTTCCTCATCAGTCTATACCCATACCCAGCCGTTCCTCATCAGTCTATGCCCATACCCAGCCGTTCCTCATCAGTCTATACCCATACCCAGCCATTCCTCATCAGACAGTCTATACCCATACCCAGCCGTTCCTCATCAGACAGTCTATGCCCATACCCAGCCGTTCCTCATCAGACAGTCTATACCCATACCCAGCCATTCCTCATCAGTCTATACCCATACCCAGCCGTTCCTCATGAGTCTATACCCATACCCAGCCGTTCCTCATCAGTCTATACCCATACCCAGCCGTTCCTCATCAGACAGTCTATACCCGTACCCAGCCGTTCCTCATCAGTCTATGCCCATACCCAGCCGTTCCTCATCAGACAGTCTATACCCATACCCAGCCGTTCCTCATCAGACAGTCTATACCCATACCCAGCCGTTCCTCATCAGTCTATACCCATACCCAGCCGTTCCTCATCAGACAGTCTATACCCGTACCCAGCCGTTCCTCATCAGTCTATGCCCATACCCAGCCGTTCCTCATCAGACAGTCTATGCCCATACCCAGCCGTTCCTCTTCAGTCTATGCCCATACCCAGCCGTTCCTCATCAGACAGTCTATGCCCATACCCAGCCGTTCCTCTTCAGACTATGCCCATACCCAGCCGTTCCTCGTCAGACAGGCTATGCCCATACCCAGCCGTTCCTCATCAGACAGTCTATGCCCATACCCAGCCATTCCTCATCAGACAGTCTATGCCCATATCCAGCCGTTCCTCTTCAGACTATGCCCATACCCAGCCGTTCCTCATCAGACAGTCTATACCCATACCCAGCCGTTCCTCATCAGTCTATACCCATACCCAGCCATTCCTCATCAGACAGTCTATACCCATACCCAGCCGTTCCTCATCAGTCTATACCCATACCCAGCCATTCCTCTTCAGTCTATGCCCATACCCAGCCGTTCCTCTTCAGTCTATGCCCATACCCAGCCGTTCCTCTTCAGTCTATGCCCATACCCAGCCATTCCTCATCAGACAGTCTATACCCATATCCAGCTGTTCCTCTTCAGACTATGCCCATACCCAGCCGTTCCTCATCAGACAGTCTATACCATACCCAGCCGTTCCTCATCAGTCTATACCCATACCCAGCCGTTCCTCATCAGACAGTCTATACCCATACCCAGCCGTTCCTCATCAGTCTATACCCATACCCAGCCATTCCTCTTCAGTCTATGCCCATACCCAGCCGTTCCTCTTCAGTCTATGCCCATACCCAGCCGTCCTCTTCAGTCTATGCCCATACCCAGCCGTTCCTCTTCAGTCTATGCCCATACCCAGCCGTTCCTCGTCAGACAGTCTATGCTCATACCCAGCCGTTCCTCATCAGACAGTCTATGCCCATACCCAGCCGTTCCTCATCAGACAGTCTATACCCATACCCAGCCGTTCCTCATCAGTCTATACCCATACCCAGCCGTTCCTCATCAGACAGTCTATGCTCATACCCAGCCGTTCCTCATCAGACAGTCTATGCCCATACCCAGCCGTTCCTCATCAGACAGTCTATACCCATACCCAGCCGTTCCTCATCAGTCTATACCCATACCCAGCCGTTCTCATCAGACTATGCCCATACCCAGCCGTTCCTCGTCAGACAGTCTATGCCCATACACAGCCGTTCCTCATCAGACAGTCTATACCCATACCCAGCCGTTCCTCATCAGATAGTCTATGCCCATACCCAGCCGTTCCTCATCAGACAGTATATACCCATACCCAGCCGTTCCTCATCAGACAGTCTGTGCCCATACCCAGCCGTTCCTCATCAGACAGTCTATACCCATACCCAGCCGTTCCTCATCAGACAGTCTATACCCATACCCAGCCGCTCTCATCAGTCTATGCCCATACCCAGCCGTTCCTCATCAGACAGTCTATACCCATACCCAGCCGTTCCTCATCAGTCTATACCCATACCCAGCCATTTCCTCATCAGACAGTGTATGCCCATACCCAGCCGTTCCTCATCAGTCTATACCCATACCCAGCCGTTCCTCATCAGACAGTCTATGCCCATAGCCCAGCCGTTCCTCATCAGTCTATACCCATACCCAGCCGTTCCTCATCAGTCTATGCCCATACCCAGCCGTTCCTCATCAGTCTATACCCATACCCAGCCATTCCTCATCAGACAGTCTATACCCATACCCAGCCGTTCCTCATCAGACAGTCTATGCCCATACCCAGCCGTTCCTCATCAGACAGTCTATACCCATACCCAGCCATTCCTCATCAGTCTATGCCCATACCCAGCCGTTCCTCATCAGACAGTCTATACCCATACCCAGCCATTCCTCATCAGTCTATGACCATACCCAGCCGTTCCTCATCAGTCTATGCCCATACCCAGCCATTCCTCATCAGTCTATGCCCATACCCAGCCGTTCCTCATCAGACAGTCTATACCCATACCCAGCCGTTCCTAATCAGACAGTCCACACCCATACCCAGCCGTTCCTCATCAGACTATGCCCATACCCAGCCGTTCCTCATCAGACAGTCTATACCCATAACCAGCCGTTCCTCATCAGACAGTCTATGCCCATACCCAGCCGTTCCTCATCAGTCTATACCCATACCCAGCCGTTCCTCATCAGACAGTCTATACCCATACCCAGCCGTTCCTCATCAGTCTATGCCCATATCCAGCCGTTCCTCATCAGACTATGCCCATACCCAGCCGTTCCTCATCAGTCTATACCCATACCCAGCCGTTCCTCATCAGACAGTCTATACCCATACCCAGCCGTTCCTCATCAGTCTATGCCCATACCCAGCCGTTCCTCATCAGACAGTCTATGCCCATACCCAGCCGTTCCTCATCAGATAGTCTATGCCCATACCCAGCCGTTCCTCATCAGACAGTCTATGCCCATACCCAGCCGTTCCTCATCAGACAGTCTATACCCATATCCAGCCGTTCCTCATCAGACTATGCCCATACCCAGCCGTTCCTCATCAGACAGTCTATGCCCATACCCAGCCGTTCCTCATCAGATAGTCTATGCCCATACCCAGCCGTTCCTCATCAGACAGTCTATGCCCATACCCAGCCGTTCCTCATCAGACAGTCTATGCCCATACCCAGCCGTTCCTCATCAGACAGTCTATACCCATACCCAGCCGTTCCTCATCAGTCTATGCCCATACCCAGCCGTTCCTCATCAGTCTATACCCATACCCAGCCGTTCCTCATCAGACAGTCTATACCCATAACCAGCCGTTCCTCATCAGACAGTCTATGCCCATACCCAGCCGTTCCTCATCAGTCTATGCCCATACCCAGCCGTTCCTCATCAGTCTATACCCATACCCAGCCGTTCCTCATCAGATAGTCTATGCTCATACCCAGCCGTTCTTCATCAGACAGTCTATGCCCATACCCAGCCGTTCCTCATCAGTCTATGCCCATAACCAGCCGTTCCTCATCAGACAGTCTATGCCCATACCCAGCCGTTCCTCATCAGACAGTCTATGCCCATACCCAGCCGTTCCTCATCAGCCAGTCTATACCCATACCCAGCCGTTCCTCATCAGACAGTCTATGCCCATACCCAGCCGTTCCTCATCAGTCTATGCCCATACCCAGCCGTTCCTCATCAGACAGTCTATGCCCATACCCAGCCGTTACTCATCAGTCTATACCCATACCCAGCCGTTCCTCATCAGACTATGCCCATACCCAGCCGTTCCTCATCAGACAGTCTATGCCCATACCCAGCCGTTCCTCATCAGACAGTCTATACCCATACCCAGCCGTTCCTCATCAGACAGTCTATACCCATACCCAGCCGTTCCTCATCAGACAGTCTATACCCATACCCAGCCATTCCTCATCAGTCTATGCCCATACCCAGCCGTTCCTCATCAGACAGTCTATGCCCATACCCAGCCGTTCCTCATCAGTCTATGCCCATACCCAGCCGTTCCTCATCAGACAGTATATACCCCTACCCAGGCGTTCCTCATCAGACAGTCTATACCCATACCCAGCCGTTCCTCATCAGATAGTCTATGCCCATACACAGCCGTTCTTCATCAGACAGTATATACCCATACCCAGCCGTTCCTCATCAGACAGTCTATACCCATACCCAGCCGTTCCTCATCAGACAGTCTGTGCCCATACCCAGCCGTTCCTCATCAGACAGTCTATACCCATACCCAGCCGTTCCTCATCAGACTATGCCCATAGCCAGCCGTTCCTCATCAGACAGTATATGCCCATACACAGCCGTTCCTCATCAGACAGTCTATGCCCATACCCAGCCGTTCCTCATCAGACAGTCTATGCCCATACCCAGCCGTTCCTCATCAGACAGTCTATACCCATACCCAGCCGTTCCTCATCAGTCTATACCCATACCCAGCCGTTCCTCATCAGTCTATACCCATACCCAGCCGTTCCTCATCAGTCTATACCCATACCCAGCCGTTCCTCATCAGTCTATACCCATACCCAGCCGTTCCTCATCAGTCTATACCCATACCCAGCCGTTCCTCATCAGTCTATACCCATACCCAGCCGTTCCTCATCAGTCTATACCCATACCCAGCCGTTCCTCATCAGTCTATACCCATACCCAGCCGTTCCTCATCAGATAGTCTATGCCCATACCCAGCCGTTCCTCATCAGACAGTCTATGCCCATACCCAGCCGTTCCTCATCAGTCTATACCCATACCCAGCCGTTCCTCATCAGATAGTCTATACCCATACCCAGCCGTTCCTCATCAGATAGTCTATACCCATACCCAGCCGTTCCTCATCAGATAGTCTATGCCCATACCCAGCCGTTCCTCATCAGACAGTCTATGCCCATACCCAGTCGTTCCTCATCAGACAGTCTATACCCATACCCAGCCGTTCCTCATCAGACAGTCTATGCCCATACCCAGCCGTTCCTCATCAGACAGTCTATACCCATACCCAGCCGTTCCTCATCAGACAGTCTATACCCATACCCAGCCGTTCCTCATCAGACAGTCTATACCCATACCCAGCCGTTCCTCATCAGATAGTCTATGCCCATACCCAGCCGTTCCTCATCAGTCTATACCCATACCCAGCCGTACCTCATCAGTCTATACCCATACCCAGCCGTTCCTCATCAGATAGTCTATGCCCATACCCAGCCGTTCCTCATCAGTCTATACCCATACCCAGCCGTTCCTCATCAGATAGTCTATACCCATACCCAGCCGTTCCTCATCAGACAGTCTATACCCATACCCAGCCGTTCCTCATCAGACAGTCTATACCCATACCCAGCCGTACCTCATCAGTCTATGCCCATACCCAGCCGTTCCTCATCAGACAGTCTATACCCATACCCAGCCGTTCCTCATCAGACAGTCTATGCCCATACCCAGCCGTTCCTCATCAGACAGTCTATACCCATACCCAGCCGTTCGTCATCAGACAGTCTATACCCATACCCAGCCGTACCTCATCAGTCTATGCCCATACCCAGCCGTTCCTCATCAGACAGTCTATGCCCATACCCAGCCGTTCCTCATCAGTCTATACCCATACCCAGCCGTTCCTCATCAGTCTATACCCATACCCAGCCGTTCTCATCAGTCTATACCCATACCCAGCCGTTCCTCATCAGACAGTCTATACCATAACCAGCCGTTCCTCATCAGACAGTCTATGCCCATACCCAGCCGTTTTCTCATCAGACAGTCTATACCCATACCCAGCCGTTCTCATCAGACAGTCTATA